>NW_009719969.1:4054-76897 GCF_000703405.1 Apaloderma vittatum | reverse complement strand
AGAGTAACAAAAGAATTGCTACCGGCAGCAATTAAGAGGTTTGAATACCATTTACATTTCTTTATCTTTCAGGTCAGTGAGACACTAGCACAAGACAGTTTAAATTGAAATGCTCCTTTGATTCACACGTTTAAAGGCATATTAACTTCAATGAGAAAATAGATGACACCTAAAGTCAAATCTAGCTTCTGGTCTCATAATGAAATTCTGTGTTTAATCTTCTGTTAGTTTAGACTAAAAACTCTTCTGTGTGAAGATTTTATCCTTTCCATGTGTCTTTTGTGCAGCTCTGACCACATGTGAGCTATATGATAGGAGGAAGCCAGTACCCAGTAATAAACACGGGCCATGTTTTAGGTGCCTTGCAGCCTGGATAACTCCTTCACCCCTCCCTCCACTCCTTCACAGAAGAACCACCTCTCTAAAACAATACTATGGAATGCTCTAACCCCTGGAAACCTAAGAGCTTCAAGGACAGAGCTTCAAATTCAGCTTCAGGATGAGTAGAGAACAGGACCCGAGCACGTACATAAACAGAATTTTTCCCTTTATTGTTCGCAATTCTCACTGTATAAGCAGATATGAGGAACGGTGAGCAGAGAGTACATTCCCCTTCCGATAATGTATACAGCATAGAGCACCAGTGCACAAGACTCAAACTCTACTGGCATCTCTTTAAAGGCAGGTTCAGAGTTCAGCAGCCTCTGAAAAAGGATAAGTGTGTGGAATCAAAACATGCAAAAATCAGATCCTGGTTGCAATGCCAATATTGATTGTTCAGTTCAATTCTAACATGCTTTCCGAACACATACACAGAAACTAGCCTTCAGGCTTGTGAGGGCTCCCCGGTGAGAGCTCAGGAACAGGGTTCTCCTCCCTGCCACCAGCACACCAGGATCTGGAGATTAATGCTAAACAGAAGGGGATGAAGGGGAGATGAGCACATTTCAGCTTTGCCACAATTCTGCTGCTAAATGCAATTTCTCTGCACTAATTATGGCAGAACTACACATGTTTTGACACCTTGGAATGTTGCACTGTTTTCTTGCTCCTAAGATTATCATGTATAACAGTAATGGAAAGCAGTAAAGATGATCCAGTAAGTTCAGTAATCTTACTAGATAAGCAAGAAAAAAAATAATTACATGGTGGTCAGTTAAGCCTACCACCCATATTACAGAATCACAGAATCACAGAATGTTAGGGGCTGGAAGGGACCTCAAAAGATCATCTAGTCCAGCCTCCCTGCCAGAGCAGGATCACCTACAGTAGGTCACACAGGAACGCGTCCAGGCAGGTTTTGAATGTCTCCAGAGAAGGAGACTCCACAACCTCCCTGGGCAGCTTGTTCCAGTGCTCTGTCATCCTAACAGTGAAAAAGTTTTTTCTAATATTTTTGTGGACCTTTTATGTTCCAGCTGGTAGCCATTAACCCTTGTCCTGTCATTGGACATCACCGAAAAGAGCCTGGCTCTGTCCTCCCGACACTCCCCCTTGACGTATTTATAAACACTAATGGGGTCACCCCTCAGCCTCCTCTTCTCCAAACTAAAGACACTCAGCTCCTTCAGCCTTTCCTCATAAGGGAGATGTTCCACTCCCTTAATCATCTTTGTGGCTCTGTGCTGGACTCTCTCAAGCAGTTCCCTGTCCTTCTTGAACTGAGGGGCCCAGAACTGGACACGATATTCCAGATGTGGCCTCATCAGGGCAGAGTAGAGGGGCAGGAGGACCTCTCTCGACCTACTAGCTACTCCCCTTCTAATACACCCCAGGATGCCATTGGCCTTCTTGGCCCTGAGGGCACATTACTGGTTCTTTCTCCTACACGGATCTCCAGTAGGTCAGTCCCCAACCTATACTGGCACATGGGGTTATTCCTTCCGAAGTGCAAAACTCTACACTTGCCGTTGTTGAACTTCATAAGATTTCTCCCTGCCCATTTCTCTAGTCTGTCTAAGTCTCTTTGAATGGCTGCACAGCCTTCTGGTGTGTCAACCACTCCTCCCAGTTTTGTGTCATCAGCAAACTTGCTGACAATACTCTCTAATCCTTTGTCCAGATCATTGATGAATATGTTGAACAGCATTGATGAATATGTTGAACAGCTTCATCCATAAGGAAGACGAGTTATAGTAGTAGGTGACTACCTTCTGAGGGGAACTGGGGTCCAATAGGCCGGGTAGACCCTCAGCAAAAGGGTCTCCCTGAAGCACAGGTTAGGGACACTAGGAAAATTCCTAGTCTGGTGAGATCCTCAGACCTATTAGTGGTCTTCCATGTAGGTGGAGATAAAACTTCAACCTGTAGTCCAAGAGCCATTCAGAACTTCAGGGCCCTGGGATGGTGAGTGAGGTAATCTGGGGCACAGGTTATGTTTTTGTCTCTCCGTCCAGTCATGGGCAGTGCCACTGGGAGATTAAGGTGAATTCAGTCTATTAATACATGGCTCTGTGACTGGTGTCACCACCACAACTTCGGGTTCTTTGACAATGAACAGTCAACATGGTTTTTCCAAGGGGAAGTCATGCTGGACCCAGCAGATAGCCTTTTATGAAGACATAACCAGGTGGATGGATGGTAGCCATGCAGTGGACATGGTTTATCTGGATTTCATTAGAGCATTTGACACCATCTCCCACAGCATCCTCACAGGTAAACTGAGGAAGTGTGGTCTGGATGATCGGGTAGTGAGGTGGATCGTGAACTTTTTGAAGGAAAGAAGTCAGAGAGCTATAGTCAATGGGGCAGAGTCTAGTTGGAGGCCTATATCTAGTGGAGTCCCTCAGGGGATGCTACTGGGACCAGTACTATTCAATATATTTGTGAGGGAACAGAGTGCACCGTCATCAAGCTTGCTGATGACACAAAACTAGGAGGAGAGGCTGACACACCAGAAGGCTGTGTTGCCATTCAGCCTGAATAAAACTGGGAGTTCACACAGCAGATGTGGGAGGGAGCAGAGGATTCTGATGATCCTCTCATATGCTGTAACATTGTAACCTCAAATGATATCTAAAGCTTACAATAAACTTATTTATTTTCAGACAAGTATTTTAGTTCAGGTTGGCTTATTCATTTTAAAAGTAAAAAGTACAAATTTATATAAAAGTGTCATTCTAATTTTATCACTGTATTTATAGACATATGAAATGGTTGAACCTTTTGAATGGTGGAGGTGAATAGCACATAACACTACATACGATAAATAGTAATAGCATATAGTTCTCTATAAGTTTGTTTAAGTTTATATTTATTTATATATATACACACTACAATTTTATGTAGTAATAGATAGTTATATGCAAATAGTTAAAGATAAAATCTTTCCATTCCTGTTTTAGTATAAACGACTCTCATACATTCCAAACGAAATGGGGTCAAAATTCACTTCAAAACACATTTATACACAGGGCTTGAGAGCAGCTCTAAATGACAGAATGGTTAAATCTAGCTGTCTGCCAGTTCTTTATCTTCTTTATCACTAGCATTTTTGTCTTCACAGTGAAGATACAAAAAGAGGAAATGTACTATAAATATAAGATGTGAAGTTAGAGATAGGATGTACAATCACTTCCCTAATACATGCTGCATCTTGACCTTGAATAACTCAAGATCAATCTCTCCAAATATTACATAGACATAATGTATCTCTGTCTGCCAAAGGGATTAAGAAGCTGATATTATTAAGGACAAGGTTATAAATCCCTTCTTGCTGACTATTCACATGCAGAAATATTTCCAGCTTTCTCTGTGTCTATAAGGATGTACGATCATACAGCTGGATCATAACACTTATATCTAACAGCTTTTGAGTTAAAATGGAGTAGAGCATTGACGTTCATAGCCCTGACTGCTCAGTGCTCACACAAGATATTGGTTTCATTAATTGGAAACAGGATGTGTGCCTGGAAACTGACATTTAGGAGAAATGCAGATTTCCTTTCTTGTAAATAATGAACTGGATTATTGGTAAAAGCAGCTTCTGGATGAAGTATGTCTTCCATCAGACTGAGGTGTAATTTGGCAGAACACAGCAAAACAGGAGGTGCTAATGTGAGGCTGTTCACAAGGGAAAGTGACTGGGAAGCTGAGGAAGTTTAAAGGAAGGAAAATCAAGAGAGAGGCTTGTAAAAACACAAGTCAGGAAAGGAAGAAGAAAGGAGCTCTATCAAAGCTGCGTGGAGCAGTTGGGCAAAGCTGAAAGGTGAGAGGAAATTTCTGGCACTGGCTGGGGAGGATGAGGAGAAAACTCTATATGAGTTAGCCTAGGGCTTAGCTGAAAAGCGGCAGTTTCAGCAAGGCGCTTAAATACGTATGCGTCTGGGTATGTGTCAGGGTAGGTGACTAGATGCAAAACTAAAAACATCAGGGAGCTGAGCATGGATATTAAGTATTTGAACTGGAGAACAAGCAGGGAGAGTCAGACTATTTCTGGATTCTGCACAAGGCAAATGAAGTCAAACTCACTAAAAAACTTTACAGACACATTTCAGGCAGGAAGATATGTGATTATCACAACAGCCAGATATTATACATTCCCGCTTAACACTGTGGACTTGATCAGTTGAAGAAATGTGCCTAAGGTTTACAATTGTAATTTTCTGTATTTTTCTGAGTTAAATTTCTGAACTATTTCTGAACTTCCAATAGAACAGTTTTATCTTTTCAGAGCAAAATTCACACTTTCAGTCTCTACTCTGAATAAGAAAAATATTTTCTATTGAACATTTACTTTCTCCTTTGAAGTCTAACTTCAACTCAAAACACATCTGTTTCAAAGATAAATCAAAGATGCAGCAGCAGCTTGTGTTCAAATGAAAACACATGTATACATTTTTTAGCCCAGACTTGAGGATCTTTAGGATTTTAAGACCTCAGTATTTAAAATAACTTCAAGACTGATATCTACAGGCAAACCTTATGGTGTTTTAGTTGTCTGTGCTTTTTCCTTTTTTTTTTTTTTCCCTACCTAGTCTTTTTAGATCAGCAGTAGACATAGTTAGTTCAGAAAGCCTGCTCTCTCTAAGTCAGATTTTTAAAGGAGGCAAAGACTTTGGAAAAACCAAGTCAATGCTGATTAAACTTGAGTGGTCACTAGTAGTCAGGTAAGTCATGTCATGCTTAGAGGGTTGCCTGAAGCCTGGTAATAACATCAAAGCTGTGGAATACCTGTGTGGAGGTTTCAAGAGACTAAATTTGGAAAGGTTTATGACCTTAATGTTGATGGCATCCAGGTCAAGAAGTATAGTTAAAGAGATAATTTTTCACAACTCCAGTGGGTGAAGGAAGCAGTCAGCATGTGGTAATAAGGAAAAATAAATTATAGTTCATACCTCAGGAAATATAAGGTTAAAGAATAGTGTTGAAAAGTAATGGAAGAGCTGAACTGGGAAAAACATGAGAGACATTGCTCCCACAAACACTGCAGCTCACATGTCACGTGCCGTTGGCAAGCTGGAAGCTCTCAAGTCTTGGCCCTTCAAACAAGTTTCTCAATAATGCTATGATTTCTTTCCAGAGGAAATTTGAGGTTATCATAGCTTAGGATTTCATCTAGCCACTCTGAGTACTGTTTACTTTTTTTTTACTCTGAATAAAATTAAAAAATTATAATTATACTGTTCCTACTACACCTGCAATTCCTCAGCATAACAATGACCCAAAGAAAGGTCGCTAACATATTAAATACACTGAAGTGTATACTGAATGCAGTGAAATCTTTTGACACTTTGGTACAGGTCATTAGCCTACTATTACTTAAGGATGAAAGAATTGGCATACAGCAAACCTCTGCAGAGCAGTGTCGTGGTTTAACTCCAGCAGGCAACTTGGTACCATGCAGCCACTCACTGATTCCTCCCTCCCCAGTGGGATGGGGGGAAAATCACAAGGAGGGATAAATGTGAGAAAGAAGCTGCTGGGTTGAGATACAAACAGTTCAATAATTAAAATGAGATCAGAGTGATACTTTTTAAATTGTAAGGAAAAGAGGAGAAGAAAATAGCAAAGAGGAAAATAAAAGCCAAGAAAGACAAGTGATGCAAATTAAAACAATTGCTCACCACGAACTGGCCGATGCCCAGCCACTCCCCCAGCAGTGGCTCCCCCGCAGCTTTGTGGCTGACCATGATGTCATATGGTCTGGGATATCCCTCTGGTCAGTTGTGATCAGCTGTCCCAGCTGTGCCCCCTCCAGACTTACTGTGCACCTCCAACCTACGTGGGGCAGCATGAGAAACAGAAAAGGCCATGACTCTGTGTAAGCACAGCTCAGCTATAACTAAAACACCCCTGTGCTATCAGCAGTGCTTTCAGCACAAATGAAAAGCATAGCTTCATATTAGATAAAGTGAAGACGCTTAACTCTATCTCAGCCAAAACCAGCACAAGCAGTCACTGGTAGGATAGACCTGAAACCTGGAGAGAAGGAGCACTATTTGAATGCATTTCAAATTTGTTTGTGAATTTGCTTGTGAATTTGTTTGTAATCTCTTTGCTTGTAGTGATTATTATAACAAATATAGGCACAAAAGTCCAGTCACCAACTCAATAGGTGTTAACTAAACAGTGAAAAGCTTTCCACAGTACAAGGAAGTCAGTTCTGTACTGACACAGTTTAAATCCTGTCATTTGTATGCTTTGATTTTCAGACTGGAATTTAAATAGTGCATAAGACTTGTGGTGGTTTTCTTCACAGAGGTGTATTCAAATATATAATAGTTCATGTACACAAGCTCTAGCACTGGGATGGTCTAAATGACACTATTTATTTCACTTAATCAGGAAAACCACCAGTCCCAAATACTCAGTTTAAACAGCTGGAGGTTCTGAATACTTAGTAACCGACAAAGAATAGCTGTCACACAAGCTGGAGAGTGTTTTTGCAGCAGTCAGCCAGCATTCTGTACTCATTACCCAATTCAGGAAAAAGTTGGTCCATTCATAGAGATTTTTCAAAGAGAACAAACAGCATAGTTTATTGGTAAGTACATGAGAATGTTTATTTAACAGCCCCAAGCTGCAAAGGATGCACATTACTCTAGCTTATTTCATCCACAAATGTTTCAACACCATTGATCTACCTAGGCTTTTAGCAACAAATTCACAGTATCTGAAAATCCATTAAATCAGTGGCAACCCACTTTGACTGTGCTTATGTCTGATTTCTTCCAGAGACGATTCAGAGTCTGCGAGTAACTTTCACTTTAATGTTTGGTTTTGATACACATACAAGCTCAGTAGTTTAGTCTCCCTTCTGAATCCTGACATTTCCCTGGTAACAAATATTTTCATTTCTGTCTGGTTTAAAAAAATACAGCCTGTGTTCTTGGAAGCAGAAAGAGTACACACAAATCCATCCTTACTCAAGTGTTTGCTCTGGGTGTATCAATTTAATAATTCAGTCAATTGGAACCCTCATTTTTGAAAATATAAATAAGATCAGTCACTGGCACCTGAGATAAACTCCTTGAGCCTCTCAGTGTTTTAAAGGAGTCATCTTCTTTCAAGAAATTTGATTGAAATTCATGTTGCAATATGTGATTTCACAGCCCAAGTTGTTTCAGTGAAAAGTAGATGCATAATCCCCCTCTTTTTTTTTTACCTTCACTTGTTTCCACGCTTTTTTTGCCCCTCACTCCATCCACAAAATTCCATTGTAATAAATCATAAATATCTCCTACAGGACTGTGCAGAGCAAGATTACATAACTTATCTGCTCCTGAAGTATTCAAATAAAACAGCTGGAGCATTTACCTATTGAGCATTTGTTAAGATGTTAGAAAGTGTTGAGGTGGAAGGTTTATGAACATACTGAACTAGAAATAATTACTTCTTTTTAGAAATTATACAAAATAAAGATTTGAACTAGTATTTCAAGCATAATTCAATTCAGATAGTTAAAAACTACAAGATGGCTCTAGAATGATGGTAGCTTACTTTGACCCTAAAAATTGTGTATTTTCTTTTTACTTTGTTTTCATTTTTTTTTGTGACCTCCCATTCCTCAAACCACAAACTTACAATCAATAAAAGCCATTTGTGATATTAGACAAAATGTACTAAAAATAAAACTTGAACTTGATTCATCAACTACTTAAAATTTCAAAAATGCAACAAAAAATTCTGAGCAAAGTTCAAAGAGAAATTGCCTCTTTGACCTGAATAGCTTGTTGCTTGCTTAAGCTATGGGAGATAGATTGAATTTCCCTTTTTGCCTGAGAGATTTTGAACCACGATCTCCCATCTCTACCAAGAAAATCCTAAATATATCCAGTCCTACCGAGGTGTAATAAATTTTTCCCTGCTATTTCTTAATTCCTCCCCTGTAGGTTGCTTAATTTTCCACAAGTGAGAATTCATCTAAAGTTGATCAGCTGTACCCCAATGGAAGAGTCATTGCTACTGAAGTCTGTATTACATATACATTGTTCATCAAAGGTACTCAGCTAAAATATGTACTTCATTGCAAAATATTTTTCTGCTTAAGAAAGCACTTCTTTTCTTAGTTCAATAAGTTTATTCTTTTCACATGCTCCCTTTGCATGTACTTCAGCTTGGCAATCTGATGGTCATCTTTATTAATGATATTCACTTACCAAAATTTCCTCAAGCAGAAAATTCATTCACTGAGTTTTAAGCTGTGGAGAAACAAAGAAGCTGTACTGCAGTGTGTTAGTACCCACTTACTGGATAGATGAGAAATGCACATCTCACTCACAAGGAATAAAAATTCATAATGACTCTGAAAATTAAGGTTAAACGAGTAGTGTTATGGATATTTTTCTTGTTCACTCTTCTTCAGATGTGAAGTTCTATGACTCAGATGGAGCTCAGTCACCTTAATTACTTGTAGGTCAATTTGTCATTATGCAGTCTTATCAAGAGAAAAATACTTTTGTAATGTTTCTCCATTTAAGAGTGCTTACACAATGTTCCCTAACCAGATGAAATTCTCACCATGACTTACAGCCACCCAGCCCAGTGCTAAAGGTGGAAATATTAGCCTCTGGTCTTCACTCTAATCTTTAATAGCTATCTGGCAATTATTTTTTGCTGCAGCTACCCATTTCCTAGTTCACTCTCTCCTTCACATTTCCTTCTGAGGGCCCAGGGGAGTTCTATGCCCTTAATGCAGACAACAGTCCTATCTCCTCTCTAAATTTTAGAAAAATTGCTTGTTAAGCTGTGTCGTCAGTCCTATCTCCTCTCTAAATTTTAGAAAAACTGCTTGTTAAGCTGTGTCACTGTATTTCTGTGGTACTCCTCGTTCTTCTAGAAAATAATATCTCTCTGCTGGACATTTTACTACTCAGTTCTGATCCTGGCTTAAACAAGTACACAGTGGTGAAATGAGGAAAGCCAAGGCATCCTTAGAGTTAAACCTAGCAAGTGACATCAAGGTCAACAGGAAGGGTTTCTTCAAGTGTATCGGAGGCAAAAGGAAAACTAGAGAAACCGTGGGTCCACTGTTGAATGAGACAGATGCTACAGTGACAGAGGATGCAGAGAAGGCAGAGTTACTGAATACCTTCTTTGCTTCAGTCTTTACTGCTCAGGCCAGCCCTCAAGTCCTCTGTTACTTTGGAGGTAACAGAAAGCCTGGAGGAAGGAAGACTTTCCCTTGGTTGAGGAGAATCAAGTTAGAAGTAAGTTAAGTAAGCTAGATATCCACAAGTCTGTGGGTCCTGATGGGATGCACCTACGAGTCCAGAGGGAGCTGGCAGAAGTCATTGCTGGGCCACTCTCCATCATGTTTGAAAGCTCCTGGAGAACAGATGAGATGTCCAAGGACTGGAGGAAAACCAGCACCACTCCAGTCTTCAAAAAGGGCAAGAAGGAAGATACAGGAAACTACAAACCAGTCAGCCTCACCTCCATTCCTCAAGAGATGATGGAACAACTCATTCTGGGCATCATCTCAAAGCACATGGATTCACGTTGCTGGACTCGCACAGAAGATAGCTCTGTGTAATGTGCGTGCCATAGAGACAGATGCATATCTTATATGCAGGCAGTACATACATATCCATGATATTTCCAAGATTAACATGTCATGCCCACTCCTGCATGTGCATTATAGTCTTGGTGGGCTTTAGAGATATCTGGTAGTCATTTACTTCATCCAGTCCTCTTCATCATCATGTTCTTTTGGTGAAGGCCTTTACTGCCTTGTTCTTGCTGACAAGGTCACAGAGTTGGTTTTAGCCAGTTCTGCAGTCTTGAGGCCTCCTTTGCCTCTAAATCTCATAGTGGCCTTGCATTCCATTCTCAGAGATAAGTCCCACTTAAAGGTTTACAACGTGCTTACATATATGTCTCACAATGCATTGTTACACAATTCATTGCTGCTGCTTGTTAAAAGGCTTTTAGCTAGTAAATTTCCATCAGGCCCTCGTTTCAGGTCCCTAACAAGTGGTGTTCCTCAGGGGTCAATACTGAGTCCAGTCCCATTCAATATATTCATAAACAACCTGGATGAAGGGATAGAGTGTACCCTCAGCAAGTTTGCCGATGACACAGAACTGGGAGGGGTGGCTGGCACACCAGAAGGCTGTGCTGCAATCCAGCATGACCTGGAGAGTTGAACAGAGATTAACGTTATGAAATTCAGCAAGGACAAGTGTAGGATACTTCACCTAGGCAGGAACAACCCCATGTATCAGTACAGCTTAGGGGCTGACTTGCTGGAAAGCAGCTCTGAGGAAGAAGACCTGGGAGTCCTGGTGGACAGCAGGATGACCATGAGCCAGCAACACACCCTTGTGGCCAAGAAGGCCAATGGCATCCTGGGATGCATCAAGAAGAGTGTGGCCAAGAGGCAGAGGGAGGTTCTCCTCACCATTTACTCTGCCCTGGTGAGGCCACATCTGGAATGCTGTGCCCAGTTCTGAGCTCCTCAGCTGAAGAAGGACAGGGAACACAGGAGAGGGTACAGCAAAGGACTATGAAGAAGACTGGGGGAGTAGACCATCTCTTTTATGAGGAAAGGCTGATGAACTTGGGGCTTTTTAGTCTGGAGAAGAGAAGACTGAGAGGGAATCTTATCAATGCTTATAAATACTTAAAGGGTGGGTGTCGGGAGGATGGGGTCAGTGTTTTTTCAGTGGTGCCCAGTGACAGGACGAGAGGTAACAAGTACAAACTTGAACACAGGAAGTTCCATCTAAACATGAGGAGCAACTTCTTTACTTTGAGGGTGGCAAAGCACTGGAACAGGCTGTCCAGAAAGGTTATGGAGTCTCCATTTCTGAAGACATTCAAAACCAGCCTGGATGCTTTCCTTTGTGGCTTACTCTAGGTGATCCTGCCTTGGGAGGAGGATTGGACTGAATAATCTCCAGAGGTCCCTTCCAACTCCAAACATTCTGTGATTCTTGAAATTAGTAACATAGAAAGCAACAAATCTATCTTTTTTCTTCATTTTCTGTTTTCAGCAATCCAAAGAATTATTTCTTCATTAAAAAAATGTCATCAAATACCATATATCCTCTGCGTCCTCTTCTACGTACCTTGCCTCAAATATGCTTCATAATATTGAAATGAAATAATCCATCCACAAATCAGTCCCTGTCACCTTGGGTATCTTTGCCTGAATATTGCTTCCTCTCTATTTAAGCCCTCTTCATGATATTTTGCTGACTCAGTGGGTAGAAGATTCAGACCAGTAAGCCCATAAATCAAACTAAACAAGGTGAATGAGGATGCTCTCTGAACAGTGGTGTGTTCCAGCTGACCAAAATCTGTGGAGACTTTGCACAACTCTTCCTGCTTCCATATGGAAGGTATTCACAAGCTCACTCTGTAGGAATGGTTTCCCCACTAAAAGTCCACCATTCAGTAGGCTTTTTCTCATTCTACAAGCATTTGGGAAACATGTGGGGGGAATAGATTGTCATATATAATATAAGAATATTATTTTAGTGAAGATGTTACCAGCAAAAATGACTGTAAAAGTCTTAAACAAGCTCCAGAGTGTATGTTGCATTGAAGAAACATTTGGAGTGAAGAAACACTTGGAGTGAAGTAATGTGTAGTGAAAGCAGCCTTGGGAACTGCAGCACTGTAACTTCATCAAGTACTCTGTGTCTGTCCCAAAAAGTCCGATGTTGCCGCCATCCAATATTAGCCACATAATTCAAAGATTTTTTTCATCTGAAGGAAGAGTGAGCTCTAATGTGGGGAAACTACATGGCAATCTGGATTTAGAAGAAAAATAATTCGGTTTGTCTGTTCCCTTCCACTCATCTACCCTCTAATTTAGACCATGCAGTCCATGGTCTGCTTGAATACACAAAACTGAGCAAAACAGGTAGTGATAATAGTGTTTACTCAAAGGATTGCATGAAGCGTTGGCTTTGTGTGACTGCTTCATAAAACATATTTAGTATAGAACAGTTTATCACATTGCATACCTCCACACTATTTTCCACCTTCTTACAAAGGCAAAATGCAGTAAGGCTAGCAATAGGTGTGAATTTGTAAGTTATATTATTCCTTTACAGCAGTATAGTTTTCACTGCTCCCTCATAATCTGGTCCAACAGTCAAGAAAATACGGAGGCAGGGCAACAGCAAGAGTCATGTCACTATAGTGCTCAATAACATTGTCATCTATTCAGTTATTTTTCAATCTTATTTCCTCTACTTTTATAGTCAACCTATATCTTTTCTACCTAAAATTCAGGAGAGTTTGCCTTTTTCCTACACCCACTGTGTTACTTTTCTATGTATAGAGCAGCACAAATTAACTGGAATAATTCCTGTTGTTGTATCTGTTATATTTCCTTCTCTTTATGAGAATTTTAAGTTGGAATTGAGGAACATAGTAAGAAAAACAGAGAGAAATTCTACTGACTGAGCTAGCTGAAATTAGTAAATACTACTGTGGGTACAAAAATGTCTTCTTTAACAGAGTTTCTCTTAATAGTCAGAATTCTACACACTGTTTAAGCTATGTTCCATTTTGTAGTTCAATTAAGCAAAGATTTGCACATCCTTGCTCATATATGGGAGATTGGATTAATGCACTATTGTGCTCGCAGCCTTTGTTGATAAAGCAGTTTTGTAGGGTTGAGCAGTTTCAGAATGTAATAGCACATTTTATCATTTGAACTAATCAGAACATATTTTCTTAGTATTGAAGTATGTGTTCATTGTGTTAAACATTCTATCGATTACAAGACTGCATGTCTCATGCAAAAGACTTTTAATACTTTGATCCTTTCAGACTCAAATGGCCTTATTCCTTGTTTCCTTAGCCATGCTCTGCTGAATCTCATGCCAATCCCCTCCATCCATCTCGCAGTTCGATTTAGGAGCTGTAGATGCCTTGAGTTTGATTTTATTTCCCATGGTAAAACGTTTAAATGAAAAGGTCCTCTGGGAACTTGAGCCACTATAAAAACTAACTTTCTTACTATTCATACTGAGTACTGCTACAATCACAGTATGAGCACTCTCGTAGCTACGTTTGTCTATTCTGGTTTGTAGCTGAGCACAATCAGTAAGAAGCAAACAGGTTGCAATTCTTCCTGTTCCATAGATGCGAGTTACTGAACTAAGATGATCTTGTCAATTAAAAAAATAAAATAAAATTTTGTACTCTCAGGACAATGTCTCAGCTTCCACAAAGTGCTTTGTAGTGTGCAGACAGTTTGAGAAGTCCTGCTGTAGCAATACCAGCTCTGGCTTTCAAGACATCACTGCATACATAATATGGTACTCATCTGAACGCAGTAGAGCAGGTAGGGGTATTGCTTTGGGTTTGTGTTGTTGTTGTTGCTTTACTTGCATAAATTGGAATCTAATTCCTTTCTCCCCTATCATCTCTAATATGCATCCTTCTTTTTCTGGTAAAATGTGCAGCTGCATGTAGATGATGGCAGATTGCAAAATACAAAGTAGTTTAGCTTAGTCCCTACAAAAGAAAGCAAAGCAAAGAAAAAAGATAGAAAACAAGAGACTGTGGATTTATATCAGTTTGCCAGATGTGATATCTTAAATAAGAGCTGAAAGAAAGGACTTCATTGTTCTTCAAGCTTCAGTGGTCTACCATCGGTCTGGTTTTTTCCTTGATTGTCTTCTTTTTAAGTTTTTCTTTAAACTTTAAAGACTTTAGTCCTTGAAAATCTATCCCAGTACTTCTTTTGTGTGATGCAATAGGTAGATGAGAGAGATAAATCAGGGTGGAGGGAGGTGTTGGGGCTAGGAGGACAGAGATTAATGATGGCAGTTCTGCATATGTAGAGTGCAGAAGTTGTTTGGTGAGAGTCCACTCCAAATATTGATAAAAAACCAAAACTAATGATAAACTGAATCCAGATGTTAAAATATCGAGAAATAAATTTTCAGTGAAACTAACCTAGACTTTACTGTCAAACTTAAAATTTTGGCATTTGAAAAATGAAATAAAGTCATGCTCTTTCTGGAACAGGCTCAACTCATACCAGTGACAGTTAACAAGACCTCAGTTTCCCTTAATATACATCCCAAAACACCAGCTCATTTACAAGAAACGCTTTGGGGCTAGATGTATTTATAAGTGATGATAGTTCAAAAGCAGGGACATAAACCAAGGACTTCCTTTTCTAAGATTCCTGTTACCAGTCACCTTTGTAGTAGTCCAGTACTACAGGCTACTAGAAAAACAGGGCATTCATGAGGGAGTTCCAAGGTCAATTTCCAACTCCTGATGAAGTGTCATAAACCCAAGAACATTTCCAGCTCACTAGGGATGCCATGGCAAGTTAACATTAAAACAAATAAATCACTGTCTTAGCTGGGAAAAAAAAAAATCTCTTCATATACAATCCTACTTGCCCTTGGGCAGTTAACTTATAACAACTCTTAATTAAAAGCTTGCTTGCTTTTTTTTTCTCACAGAGAGTATTAATAGAAATACTTAATCTAAAACAGTAAACTAATAGATACATGTAATTTAGAAAACAGATTTTCTTCAGATTTTCAATTTTCTGGTGGAGTAGAGACATGAGTTTCACATTTCAAACTGCAGAAATGGTAGAATATGTTATGACTGACTGGATCTCTTAATTGGACATGGTTTAATCTTTGAGAATATATCTGATATATCGAAGAAAACATGTTAATTCAGAAAATCGTTTCATTCAAGGTGCCTGAAACTTAAAAAAACCCTGTGGTCTCTTATAATCAGAGTATGTGAATAAGCTGGAGACTAACTAAGACAAAGTACAGCAATTTAAGTCTCTGCTCCAATTCCACTGCTTTTTATTTATTTATTAATATATGTAATAGTGGGTATGCTATATACTACACAACACTGAAATACTTGGAGGAAACCATGATAAAAATCACAACCTATACTGGCACATGGGGTTATTCTTTCCCAAGTGCAAAACTCTGGGTTTCTTTAGCTTGGAGAAGAGGAGGCTGAGGGGTGACCTCATTAGTGTTTATAAATATGTGAAGAGGACGAGAGGACGGACCCAGGCTCTTTTCAGCGACGTCCAGTGATAGGACAAAGGGCAATGGGTTCAAGCTGGAGCATGACAGGTTCCACAAAAATATTAGAAAAAACTTTTTCTCTGTGAGGATGACAGAGCACTGGCACAGGCTGCCCAAGGAGGTTGTGGACTCTCCTTATTTGGAGACATTCAAAATCTGCCTGGACATGTTTCTGTGTGACCTACTGTAGGTGTTCCTGCTCTGGCAGGGGGGCTGGACTAGATGATCTTTTGAGGTCCCTTCCAACCCCTGACATTCTGTGATTCTGCAATTCTGTGATCACTGACATTCTAACAGAACAATGTACCTTATTTAAAAAAATCATCATTTTTTTTTAAGTAATGAAAAAAGTCTGCCAAGCTCAGTACTTGGGATCTGAAAGGCACTGTGTTTATTTTGGTGAAGAGTGCTAGTTTGCCAAAACTATCCATTATTCCCTGACAAATCTCTAATTCATCCTCATGATATGCCATTTTGTAAATTGAGATGAAAGGCTAAAAATTATATTTTAAAAATAATCAGATTTAAATTTATCTATGTTAAGGGCTATAAAAAATTATTCAATAATACTTAGCTGCTTCTTCAGAAGAAGAGTTAAGACCCAAGATAATCTCTGTTGATTCAAATTCCTTATTTATCCCCCTGAATAAAGCTGCAATGTTTTGCAATGTCTCATCAGAGATAGCAAGACAGCTGATTTCAGACTAAGTATGTAACAAGAGCTTGTTGGAAATTTTCCAACGCAATGTCTTTTCACCTGAAAATGAAGTTATATGAAAACCAGAAGTTACCACAAGTGAATACTTCTCCCCCAATAGCAGAACAGAAAGAAAATTAGAACTGTCTGCAGAACCCAAGCTAACTCCACATAGAAAGCATATTTGAGATTTTGAAAATTTTGTCAGATAACCAACTTCAAATTCTACCTGAAAAGTTTTAGGTGATCCTAGCTGTGGAGACAATCAGTCTCTTTCACTCCCTTTCTCTCCAGTCAGAGATTTTGCATTTTATGTAAAACATTATCACTGCATTGGGTCAGAAAGAGAGACCAAAAAAGAGTAACTTCAGTACTCTGAGGATGCTAGAGAACAACATATGTACTATTTACCTAAAATGGAATAGCTCCAACAGTAAGCATGTAGCAGGTTAGGGCTTGGCCGGCCACTGATATGGACAGACGCTCTCAAACCCTCCCAGGAGAAAGTAGCAAAAGTGTCTCATGTTGAAATAACCAGTATCCCAGTCACCCAGGAATTTACATCCTTGGCATGACGAAATGCAATTTAAGGACTCTTGATCTAACATTCCTAGGTGGAAATTTTCTCACCTGCCACCCAAGACGTCTAAAATTGCTTCAGATACTCAGGATATGCATTTGATATTTTTCTAGTTTTTGGCTTCCATTGGACTTGATTTGATCCTATTTCAGAATTACATATATTCTCAAATCTTAAAAAAAAAAATGCAGAATGGAAAATGGAGCTTTACTCATTATAATCATATTAAAACCACTGTGGCATTTACCAAGTTCTACTCTTACTGAAGTCTGGATTGCTGATACCTATCCAGAGCAAGAGTGAGACACTAATTTGACTTCTGCTTTGTCTTTCATCATATTAATTTCCTCTTGCTAACTTTTGTGTTTGTTCAGTGCCCTCTGAAATTTCATGAGTAAATTTGCTCGTGTAAGTAGAATGAAATCACTTGCATTATTTTCATTAAAAATTCCAACCATTTCTTTTTTGTCCAATAAGAATCACTTTTCTACTTACTTAGCATTGTCTGTGAAAAAAAAAACTGATCAAAAAGTGAGATACTCTTTAGCCAATGAAAATCCTATTCGGTTTTAAACTCTTCCTAAAGTATCTCACTTGAACTTTGACTATTTAAAAATCACTCAGTTGGTCTCTCAGTTATGTCCTTATTACCTCATTGACTCGAACAGCATTCTGCAGATATAACTGAGAATCAGATTTGACCTGAAGCCAAATCAGTAGAGAACATTCTTTTCAACAAAGTATTAGTACTTTGTTTATTCCTTTAAGCCATTTCAAAAGCTAAATATCCAAGAGACTTGAATATTAGGTGTCTAATTCCATTGATAAGCAAGACTCTTTAAACGACAGCATTCATCTGCCTGAGACACTCCGTTCATATTGCTGTGTTCATGTGTTTTCAATTGTGTTGGACCACCTGCCAGCTGGGAACCCCCACTCCTGTTTGCAGCAGCACTGCAAATTCTGTTGGTGTTCATGAAATAAGATAACTTGGTTCATGGAGCACACTGAAAACATTGCACAACATTTCAAAATGTCTTAGATTAATAAATCAAGCAATACAAGGTATTTTTATATTTTTCTCCAAGAATCTCAGACCATTCTCTGTGAATGAATTGTCATTTAAAGTGTATCTATGAAGCTGTTATCTATATTATGCCTCTCAGAAATTATGGAGGTGAGATAGGTTAATATAAAGTATCTTGCAGAATTAATATATTCATTTCTTTCTGACACATGAAACGTTTCCAGCCTAAAATGCCATTTTCTTGCCCTGTGGTATTCTTCCCGGGATCCCACCAAAATAAGGATGTCACAAGCTCAAACATATCTCAGACTTCAGAAGTCTAAAGGAAATTTCTAATCAGCTCTTGAGTTGTGCTTCTCACATAAATGTACAGTGTCTTTCTCTTTGGATGAAAAAGTCAGAGATATATTTATTGAGCACTCTTTCAAAGCTTTTTTACACTGTCATACAGGCTTAATGGGAATTAGGTTTCTGTTGCATCTTAAAAAGTTACCATTTCAAGTATACAAATATTGATCATGAAACCATACTTCTCATCGTAAACTAACAATTACCAAACCTCCCTTTATCGAAAACATACTAACACATCAGATAAACTAAGAAGCCTAACCAACTGACATCCTGTATAGTCTTGCAAACTGAGGAGTATTTATTTCTATGTTAAAAGATGATTACTTGAGATAGGATGACCTGTATTAAAAAAAATAATAAATCTTGCTTGGATTTATAAATAGATTAAATTTATTGCATACTAATTTAAAAACAATGAATGCTTTCTGAGTGGCATTACCATTCTCATTTCTCGGTGCCTTCAAAAATTTAATTCTAACATTTCTTAGAATTATATTTTACATTACATCAGAACATTTAAAATACATTTCATATATTGCATGCATTTTAAAAGATAATTATTCCCATTTTATTTCTCTAGGCCACACACAAAATATAGTCTTAGTAGAGGAAAATGACACAGCATTCATGCAAAGAATTTTTTTAGGATGCTGGACAATACTTTAACAATGGATAAGCAGTGCTTAATCATAGTAGTGGCCTTTTGTAGAGGGCTCGATTTCCTTTGTGTAAAATAATTTTACTTTATTATTCTCATAAATAAAAAGTTCATCAGTTTTGTACATTGCATTTATAAAGAAGCTTCCCCCCTATATAAACTTCTGCATTTCTTTGGTTTAAAAAAAAAAATCATTATAAAAGTACAATACAATACCAGTTTGGCCATATTTCACATCAAACACCATTGTACAGTGTCACATTTTATTTTGTACTCTGAAATTATAACTCGATGAACATTATTATACTAAAGTTGTCCTGTTGTTTAGCTAATGCATTTAACACACAAGTAGATCAGGAACAATGGGTAACATATGTATGACAGCTGTACATTGCATCCCATGGATAAAATTTGCATAAGTGTGGGAGTTATGAAAGTCATGCAGCAGATCAAAACTAAATAAATGCAATCTTAAAATACAAAGCTCTACATAAACTGTTAATATTGGAAATGGAATTTTGACATTTATTATTTAAAGGCTTCTGTTTGAAATATTCTTGAATCCCTTCTCATTTACAAAATACAATTGCACAACTTTACTGCAAAGTTTCTTCACGATGGACAGATATCTGCTGGAGGATTTTCCACCAAAGTAATCCCAAATTATTGAAAGCTTTTCTAAAGATGTGATACAGATTTGAGGGGGCAATTTAAAAACTACTAACCTGTTAATAGATGTTCTCAAGAAAAGCTCCTTCAGCTAGAGACAAAATGACAGGAGCAATGGCCTAATTTGAATCAATATTAAGGCTTGCCTTTTTTTTAATTCTTCCAGAGGATTCTCAAAGGAGGAAAAGATCAGACAAGCTTCCATGAGTTTCATTGCTCTGCCTCACTGGTGCACTGCAAAGTACTATAGCATTGCCAAAGAAAATAGAGCTGCAGTAACATATTGCTATGTTGTGTGTGCTTGTCAAGACCGTTTCAGACATAATTCACAAGTTTTGGGAATTAGGGTGGCTCAGGGGAATTTATAACAGGATGTAAAACCACTGTTATACCTGTTCTGTGTGGCATTAGAAAAACATTTTATCGCTTAGGAAATTAATTTTCCAGAGCCTGTTTCAGAAGGTGAAGAATCCAAAGGCCCATCAGAACTGATAATACTTTTATACTAATGGTACCAAACTAAATGCAATAGAGTGCCAACACTGTTGCCGAAAAGAAAAGAAAGAAAAGAAAAGAAAAGAAAAGAAAAGAAAAGAAAAGAAAAGAAAAGAAAAGAAAAGAAAAGAAAAGAAAAGAAAAGAAAAGAAAAGAAAAGAAAAGAAAAGAAAAGAAAAGAAAAGAAAAGAAAAAAGAAAAAAAAGAAAGAAACAAAACCAAATCAAAAAAGTTGAGGTGTGAAAGAGATACGCTCACTCAGCATACTTAGTATGTCACTTGCAACCACACAAACATATACTTTCAGCTCACTTTGTGAACTTTGTGTACAGTGCGGCAAAGAAGAAACAACAAAGTCTCTTTGTTTGATTCCCATGGCCCAGACAGTGCCCAGCCTAGGTACACATTTTGGGCAGAGCAAAGTCCTAAATAAATCACAAATCCAAAGAGGGAGAGAAAACATGTAACAAACTTTGAAAACTGGTAGAGAAATACAAGACCTATTATGATACCTCAGAGCATTTCCCCATTTAGAAATATTCATACATGTTATTTTTTGCTAGAATTGTTCTTTGCCTTTAATTAAACTCACATGAATGATAAATGAAATGCTAGAGGAAATGTGAGATTACTCATCATGCCACTCTCCTACAGTTTCTGCTTAAGACTAGTATTTATCAAATTAGATAAACTGAATTCAGAGTGAAGAGGGAAAGGTTTGGCTTTTTCAAGAAATCATGGGTTTAATTAACTTTAAATATGCCAAAACAGAAACATTATTGGGATTCACCAGTGCCTCCTATTATGATTTGTCTTTTGATACATAAAATTGGTGTTTCTTTGTTTCTAGCAATTCCCAAATGCATCTTCTTTGTGTTACTTGGGAGAGGAAGATAGAGGAGTGGGAATGGAGGACTGAAGTCGAGCCTGGAAAGTTGGGGGGTTTGCTTCTCAAACTTGCTCTGAAAGATTGTAGAAGCATTTTTGTTAAAATAAATATAGATGATGAAGAGATAGGCACCTTTCCTTTTAGTAAAAATAGCTAACTATCTGAAACAGGTTAAACTAAGATTGGTCAAGAAGAATCTCAATTGGGACTGAGAATTACGTCCTACGCTTGTATCTTTCAAGTATGATTTTGTGTGATAATGTTACATTCTTACTTTTAAAAGCATGATTATTACTTTCTGTACATAAGTTTGTTCATAATTTGACTTTATGAAAAATGTTTTATAAAATATCTCTACTGTCTCATTTGAAATGTTTCTTAAGAATGTATTGGAAGATGATAAATATCAGAATGGCAGCCTAAGGGTAAAAATGCTGATTAGCTGGCCTTGTAAGTTAGTAGTGTAAGAGCTAATGATATTCAAGATATTGCTTCACAAATTCATACCACTGGTGGTATACCACCTAAAAAAGGGTCAAATGGAAAACAGGCTTAACAAAAATACTTCTGTCTTCAGAAACCCATGCACAGTTAAGCAGATGCATCAGTACTTATGCTGTTATTCAGCTGCATTTTTCTTTCTTTGTACAGCACCAAGAAGTCCCTTTTATACATTATTATTTAAATACTACTTCTTAGAATAGTTCAGTTGGTAGGCACCTAAAGCAATCATCTGTTCCAAATATACATGCTTGATAATAACCTTTCAGAAGAACTGTTGCTTCTTATTTCCAGGTTCCACTTTGTATTCCTGAACTATATTGAGGAATGTTAAACTCTATGTTTGAAAGAAAGAGTTAAAATATATCTATTATATACATTTGTGGAAAAGTGGCAAATATTTTAGTATCTTTACTTTGTATCTTTATCACCAAAGTAAAGTTTGAAATAAATTGATCAGTATTTGTCACATTAAAGCAATGTGTTCCCCCTCCATCACATACCCCCAAAAGTATGAAACTTGAAACAGATGTCCTGATTCTTTATTTTGAATCAGAACTTCTCACTTTTATCGACCATGTCAGCTTATAAAGTTCCAACACAGGTTTTGCGTGGGAAGCAACCATAATTCAGGAAGCCAGTATTCTCATTTACTTAACAAAAGACACAGCCAAGAATCCATCAATTCTATGCGTTTGACAGGCAGCTTTGAGCCGTCCCAAGCTTAGATATTTGCTTTGACATTTCCTAATAAAAATCTTTCCTATGAAAACACCATGATATTTAAGAGGCCGAGGCTCAGAATTTTTTGCCAGGCCAACAAAACATTATGCCACAAACATCATCCTAATCCCTGTCAAAAGCAGAAGACACCTTCCAGTCCTATCATCCTCCCACACACAAGAACCATTTGTTTATACTCAAAAGATTTTGCTGCTATACAGCAACTCCAGGGCAGCAGCTGACTCAGTTCCACCATTTCACTTAAATCATCTTCTGAATGGACTAAACTAAGAAAGCATTCCTACAGTTACATCTACAGTGACAGAGTCACTGTTCTGATTAGGGATATGGGAGTTTTCTTACACTCATAGCAGGCATAAGTAAATCAGTGACACCTTTTTAGCTCAGTTGCATATCACAGCCTTGAGACATTATAGCTAAAGACAGTCATCTTGCCTTACTCAAAACTAGCCTTATTCAAACTTGCCCTATTCAAAACTTATTCAAAACTGTTTCATTGGCTTGTCCCTTCAGTTTTATTTAAAACCAGTAGTACTTTAAGGTAGAAGAAACCAGTGAAATTGTAAGAGGTCTTGGAGATTAGTATCTGCCCTCTTGTACCCACACTGTTATAATTCTTGGGAGTTCTCACTTGGACCAATGCACAACAAGCTCTTTGGTCACACCATCACCACATGGTTGCTGGGCTGCTCAGTCTCAGCATAATTTCTCAGTGCAGTTTTGAAGAGTAGAAGCAAGGTGAAAGTATTAAAGAACCAAACTGGCTAACCAAATGTGTTTCAAATCCCGTGGGAGACTTCAAGAAGTGTTCACGCTACTTGGGGAACCATTACCTGCTTCTATGTGTTGGCAAGTACCCGCTTCCTCCACGGCAGACAGGTGGCTACTCATGCTTGTAATCAGTTCTCTCTAGCTTCTGCACAGACAGGAAAACATGAGCAGTGGAATTCAGGGGAGACCACAGCAGCCATGTGAACACAGTTGTGACCAAGATGGGGATGAACTTGCAAGAAGTTTGGGAAATGTTGTGGTTCAGTATTGAGAGGTGTACGGCAGTGAGACAGAAAGAGCACTGAGCAGGAGCGTGAAAGCTAATCTTTTCTGTACTAAGAAAGTGTAAAAAAAGAATGAAAATTTAATAGAGAGAGGAGGAAAAAGCTAGAAGTCACACTCAGAGGAAGGAGAATATAAAAGCATACAAAATAGATGAGATAGAATGAGCAACTCTTTCTCTTCTCTCATTTCTGCAGCTGTCAACCCCTTTTTTTGAATCTCTTCTTGACATACACAAAAATCACTGCCTATGATCCTTTCTCCCCTCAGGACAAGAGCCTAGCTTTTGTCTATGAAAATCTGATTGCTCTCTAAACCTTTTCCTTTTGTTATTGACCAAATAATGTCTTGAACTATTAAATGTCTGTAAAACCTTTCCAGAGTCTCTCTCTTGGGCATCTTCATGTTTCAGAAAGACATTTCTTGTGTGCATACAAATTCATTTAAGAGACTGTCAGACCTAAGGGTATGGGATGCTCTTGTTTGGCTGTTACCATTGCACCTGACACAGTGAAGACCTAATTTGGACCTTGATCCATTTACTGTTCAGAAAAACTTTTATCAGAGCAACCTTTCTGCTGTGGTAAAGGTTTCCTTTCTGTTTAAAAACAGGCCATTCTAAGACTGTTGAGTGGGAAAAAACCAATTCATTGAAATCTTCTGTCTTGCTGGAGAGAGAGGTCCCAGAGATATATCTGTTCTAAAAAATATGGCAACTCATAAATTCAAAGTTATAAAAGCTTTGCACACTGAAGTAATTTTTCTAACCACTTACAGCCTGCTCTCAGACCCCTAATATTTATATTAGTTAATGCAAGTTAGCCATTAGCAATTTGGGGAGGCAATATTTTTTGCAAAACATTATTGACCTCTTACAATCTGAATCTACAGGCTTGCTCACATTCAGGTTGAAGGCAAAGAACCAAAATGCACATGTGAACATGGGTCTGCAGTGCAGGGGCCCAATAGAAGGAAGTGGAGCCAGTGGACAGAAAAGAAGTTAGAAAGTAGGGGCTGTATCCAGGGAAAGGGGGATTAGGAGAAAAAGGCTAAAATAAACTGGTTTTATGAGACGACAATGAGCACATAAGATAAATGATTATTGAATATAGATGAGAAAGCCAGAAATCATTATTATTGTAATAATCTGGTCTGACCTCTTAAATAACAAATGTTATAGGCTTAATTCCAGCAAAATTAAAAGAGTTTATTAAGAAAAATATACTGAGTTTTAATTGAAATTTCCAGGGAAAATCAACCACCACCAGGGTACTCACCAGATTATGATCTTCACTGTTAAAAATTGGAGCCTTATTCTACACCCCTAATTTAAACTTGCTTCAGCTTCCAGCCATTGAATTTTGTTACACTTTTGTCTACTATATTAGAGAACCCTTGATCAAAATTTTGTTTGCCAGGAAATACCCAGTGTGTGAGACAGTCACTCACCCACACATGCAAACACGTACACCACCCTCCCTAAATTTATCGCTTTTATCTCTTTGATAAACAGATTAAAACCCTCAAGGGAGACTATTTCTAAATATTTTAATCATTCTCCTGGATTTTCTACAAACTTTCTCCAATTTTGACTACCACCAAGAACACTGCATTGCAGTAGTGTTTGCACCTATACTAAGATGATATTTCTCCCTAATATTTCACAAGATTTCTCTCTTTATACTTTGAAGTGTCTCTTTTGAGAACCCACATTTAGCTTGTTATCCACCATGAACACTCAAAGTTATCCTTCACCAGGCTAAAATTTCCAAGCTTGTCAGCACAGCCTGCAAATTTTTGCCTTTAGCTACATTGAAGTACTTCATGGAAAGATCAAAATTGCCCTCATATTTTGGGAGTGTGCGAGAGGATGCTTACGCACACACTCCATTCTTAACAATGCCTTCATCGGTTTCCTATTTTCTTATTGTTGCCCATAAAATCTTTCCCCGCTGCACCTGTAGAAAATCAATTGAAAAATCTTTCCTGACTTGGAAAAAAACACCAGCAAACCAAAACAGCCTGCATTTACTTCCTCCTCTTTTCATTATTCCATTACGTTTATCTTTATAAAAAAAATCCCATTTTGTGGGTTGTACCTATTTCCTTTTAAAGGTAGAGAACTGTGTGACATAAATGTTACAATCACATGCCTGTAAAATAGTGGTAGAGGTAATGTCAGGTTAAGGGTAATGTCAGATAAGGGCCCACAGATTTTCCGCCACAATATTTAGTTCTTAAGTCCTACTCAGGAACCATTTTCTACCTTCTCCTCTTTGAAGACCTATTTTACTGTCACATCTCCAAGAAATTATCAGATCAGGGAATTATTTTATAACTATGTGGAATGCAAAAGCAGTATTTGATTCTATTGTATATTTCAATCTGCTTCACTTTCTTATACTCAAAATCCTGTGTTCTAAAGGGGAGAGAAGGCTAGAATGGTACTGTTGGTTCAATCAATATTATAACAGACCTTTAACAGACTAACAATATGGCTTAATTGGTACAGAAAAGTCTAATAATACCATTTAAATTGCTATACAAAAAATAATAGGAAAAGAAAAAGACCACTTTCTGAGTATTTTTTCCTTGTTGTGTGGTGCTCACCCTTTCTGTGTCCCTTTGCCTCCTGAGGGTGATAGTTTCAATCTTTCTAGAGAAAGTGGGGAGAAATAGGAAGGGATAGCAGTAAGCACATTGAGGTCTGCTGAGAGCAGTAAGATGCCATGACAGGGATTTCTTTCTCTCTGATCATACACTTGGGGCTACCATATAAATATCTTCTCTTCCTGAGAGCTCCTGTTTTCCTCTGAGGGGATCTCCTCTCAAGCTGAGTCCCTGCCCCAGCCAGGATGGTGCCGTAGTGGGGCTCACGGGGCAAAGCTAAAGAAAAGGAGCCCATAGGCACTGCTCCTCTCAGCAGCTACCAAGCAAGGTTCAACCCAGCTGGGGTCACAGAGAGCCTGGATGAGCCCTGAGACTCTGCACTGCCAGGGCAGAGCAAACACTGCAACCCATTACAAATCATAGCAAAAATCTTATTTACTGGTCTGCAATTGCTTTCTGTCTCCTGAGAGCAGAGATTGTGTCTTCTACCTTTAGATTATGCCTGACCTATTTTTAGATATTACCACAATTTGGGTAAATAATAATCTGCGAAAAATGTGTGTTCTCCTAAGAAATGTCTACGATGCTGAGGGTGAAGGAAAAATAAATAAATACTAATTAATTTGACACCAAAAGAAAGTAGCATATGGCACTCAAAAATGTGTGATATGATAAGAAAGCCACAGTATCCCCTCACCAAAGATATTTGGGAGAGACTATTTTCAGATTTATGTTATTATCAAGAAGAAAGCACTTTGTTCTTTCTCCCTTTTTCTGAATTGACCACAAGCCTCTCCTCTTCAAGCCACCAATTCTAGTAAAGTGATGTCACAAAAAATCAGATGCAAGACAAGCTGTTTTGTTATGGCCAGACAACTTATAGGGGATTGTTATTTGGTGACAAAAATTTGCTTAGTCTGAAACTATTTTAAGCAAATATCATGCCATGATATGCTTTTGAGATTTTAGCCAAATTCTCCCTGTTGGTAGGCTTGCTTAAGTGTAATGGGAAGACAGAGGCCTTGGTGAAGTTGGAATGAAAAATAAGTGTAACATGATTTGTTTACATTTCTCTTATATATACTTACTTAATTTAATCTTTCTGTTAAGAGTACAACTTCCATTGTGCAGTAGGTTTCAGTACACATCCAATTTTTTTTCTATGAAAATAAACTGTGTGCATAAGTCTGTATACACATAGGCAGAAATCAACACTTAGATAATTTCAGTTCTGCAATACTTATAAGTGTCTAATCATTGAGTATGTAAGCAACAAAATGCCTTAACATGTACATATAAACTCAGTTAGGTATTAGCAAAAAAAATATCTTGAATGCCTTTGTTACTGTACACTTTGGAAGAGAAATGTTATTTGAATCTCACCTGTAACTTAGATATTAGTATTGGAGAAATATAACTGAGAGGAAATCCAATAGGTTTTAGTTAAATAAAGTATCTTAAACTTGTTGAGTGAAACATCAGAAATCAGATATCATATAAACATAGTTTACTAGCAACCCATAATCTTAAATTTCCTTGATTAGGCAATGAACACTTTGGCTATCAAGATCTCCAGAATGTTGTTCCTTCTTTTAAAGAAGGGGATAAAACTTGTTTGTTAAAAGTCAAACTTTTTATAAAGTAATACTTTCTGATACTTATATTTAATTTGTAAATAAATATTTTACACAAGCTGGCTGTTTCCATCTGAAGCTTGCAGGCAGGCATGTGTGTCCCCAGATCTGTGTACTCTTCCAGCTGTATTTGCTGACCCAGTAAAAGATGCTGAGGTTAAAGAACATCTGATCTTGAACTGAGAACTCTAGGCAACTAATGCAACGTATTATCTAGGAAAATATAAAAGATTTTGAGCTTTTCAGGAGGAATAGAAAACACAGAAGCATCTTTGAACCTGTTTCCCCTCGTGCTCAGCAAACTGAGGGTGTAGTCTGTGATTAATTTCAGCTAATGCAAGTTTATCACCAGCTATACATCCAACTGTTTTGGTGGTGGGTTAGCCTACCCCATGTATAGAGGAATAAGGAGAAGAGGGCGCTTCCTTCAGAGCCTGCTAAAGCAGTGACCCTTTCCTTTAAGAGAAGTTAGTTCAGGAAGTGATAGGAAGGTCCCCATGTGTTGCCTGATCTATTTGAGAGGCGTCCCTGTTTATGACAGGGAGGTTGGATTAAATAATCTCTAAGGTCCCTTCCAGCCTAGGCCATTCTATGATTCTATGACTCTATGAAGGACACTGTATTTAGTCATGATGAAGTTTAGCTGAAGACTGAGTGACATAGGTGCTAGTCCTCTCACCCAGAAATGCCTGAAATTTTTCCAGTATCTACTTACTATACATACCAAAACAATCTTGAAAGCACAGTTACATTCCCCATTTGTCAGATTAATTTTTTAATCATTGAAAAAAAGAAGGATGCTTTCCTGTGTTCTAGTTTCTCCTCTCTGTGCATTGTTCTAACAGCACCAACTAGAGCAGGATATAATAAGAAGAACTTAATAGGACCGTATTAGCTACAGATACTACATCTGAGCTGTTTTCTTACAACTTTGAATGTAGCTATAAATAAGCCTTAATTTTTGGCATTTGCAATGATTTTCTTCATAAAATAAAACTATGAATTTGATACTTCATAGTACCTGAAGTGTAAGATTTCACCTTGAAGATCTTAAATAGATCACATCTTAGAAAGTACTTTTTTCCCCATCTGTTATAACAGTCAAGCTTGTCCGAGGCAGTCTGCTAACACTCGCAGACATCACAAAAGAACTCCAGGAAATTACTTTTCTGTATGAGGTCACAAATTTCCTAAGCCACAGAATCTCTGACTTTTAGACATGAAAGTATCATTTAAAGAAGAGAGCGGCTAATGCATCTCCTACAGCACGACTTCTATTTGCATGTGCTATCTCTCCTGTGATTATGTGACATCTTCCTGGCAACAGCAGCGAGGGAAACAAATATAAAAGTATTTGTGTATTTTTAGTTGTCTAGAACGCAATGATTGTGCTGTCACTTTTGCTCCTCGTTTTGTCTCCCACGCCCATCTGTTTTGTGTTCCTCTGCTGCATCCTCTACATGCTTCTTTGCCACCCGATTCTCTCACCTCCTCTTCCCTTCAGTGAACCAGGAGAGGGAGGAGAGACTGTCATCTGACCTTTGAATTCTCCACAGACCACTACTGAATGGTATACAGGCCACAGCCTAAGGACAGTAGCTCTTTTATCTCCCATTCCCTGAGTTACTCCAGAGTTTACCGATCTGAGCTTACAGATTTTAGCAGGGTTTTCATTTACCTCCAGATAGATACACTTGCTTTGTAAAACTGCAGCATTTATGCTGAAAATCTGTTGAATTGTCTGTGTCCACTTCATGCCTTCATCCATGAAGAGCTTCAAAGAAGAAAGGTTTGTGCCTCAGTTTCATGGGAGATTCCAGACCAGAGGAAAATAATATTGCTAATGTGTTGTAGGTTTCTCTCTTTCTTTTTTTCTTTTCTTTCTTTCTTTCTTTCTTTCTCTCTTTCTTTCTCTTTCTTTCTTTCCTTCCTTCCCTCTGTCTTTCTCTCTTTCTTTCTTCCTTTTTCCTTTCTTCTTTCTCCCCTTCTTCATTCCCTCCTCCCTTCCTTTTTCTTTTCTTTCTTTTCTTTCTTTTCTTTCTTTTCTTTCTTTTCTTTCTTTTCTTTTTCTTTCTTTTCTTTCTTTTTTCTTCTGTGTTGTCCATAATTTTTAAACGTAGTCCTCAACTAAAGTTATTAAACCAGTTGTTCTGAGAATATCTGACTTTCAGATGTCCTTATTCCTTAGTCTCAGTCTATCCCATATTCCCACAACTCTTACTGCTTTACAGGTGTGTATAATCACCTTCAGTATCCAAAACAACTTGTATCATAAATGAACGCTCAAACAAAGAGCAGATTTCTGATCTTTCTGTCCTCTGTGAGCATGTCAAAACTGTAAGCGTTGCTATGTGAAACTTGTTTTTTCTTTATTGTTGAAGTCACTTTAAATTTTTTACATTCTTTTTTTATTATTGAACAGTTTATAATACCCTGGATATAGGCATGAACTGTATTTATTGATATACCAGTGTTTTGTTTTCTCTGGCAGATAATAATATTTCCAAACTGGTGGGACTTCGGCATCTCATAAGGTGTTTTGTGATCGAACTACTACTCTCTTTGCAGCTTGATGCGTGCTCTTTTTCTCTATTTTGTACGCCTTCGGTTTTGAGTTATGTTGGAGTATCAACATACTGGTGATGTGTACTTGGACAATAATTAGGGATTTGATGTGACAATCACTCAAACACTGTCTCTCAGGCAAAAATTTCTTTAGCAATTTCTAATGATTAGATTTAATGGTCTGGGTATTGAAATGACAGCAGTGAATATTTCAGGCAAGAAGAGGGGAAAGGAGGGTGGAAACATGACCTTATTCATGCAGAAAGAGCAACAGCACATATTACTGACTCATTTCTCTTTCTGCTGAGAAGCCAAATTACATAAGTCAGAAACAATCCTCAAACTGCTTTGCCTGTTTCGACGTGTGCACAAACGGGTGCCAAAGTCCCACCAGTTTGTAAATCTCCTTTGATGAAAATAAAACAAAAAATTTAAGTTCTGTTTCTCAATGCATATTACTGAAAATCTGATGGTAGCATCCAAATCTACACAGCTAAGAATACAGATTGAAAAGACATTTGAATTTATTTAGCTAGAACTAAATATTTTAAATTTTACTAACCAAGATGCTGAGCAACAAATTTTAAAGTGTTTGAGGGTTTTTTGAAAAACAATTCAAAAAAATGCATATCATAATTGTAGGCAGATTTAATCTCATTGGAAATATTATTATCTCCTAGAGAAAACAAAACACTGGTATATCAATAGATACAGTTCATGCACATATACCTCTATAAGTTATAGCAAAAAGAGTCATTCCAAATAAGACTGCTAATTTCTTTCTGTATTATCTGTGCTTCCAATTGAAGCCCCTCGGAGTATTTTTGTGTTGCTAATTCAGAAAATGGGTTTACTCTTTCACATTAAGTATCTATGCAGTGTGGGATGTGCTAACCTTTCCCTCTTGCGGCTGACGTTACTGTTTTGGCATAGATAAGGGAAAAAAGTATCTTATTAAGCCTGCAGGAACATCTGCAACAGAAAAACTTTTATGATAGGTGAGGGCGTACAACAGCTTTTTCAAAATAGCACATTTGTTTTCCACTGCAGAAAGGTCTTCCTTGAATCTAGAGAACTCTGGTTTGAAGAACGAGCTAGTATATAATTGTTTTGCCATGGCTTCTGCCTCTTTTGATTTTCTTTTCTTTTTCTTTTTTTTCAAAAAGAAAGCCAGTAAATTCATCTTACTATCACTATTCATCTATTATACTATATGTTTACCACTTCCAGCTTACTCGAGCGGAAGTATTATTTTCCTCAGTATGTAAGCACAGAGCTGTGTCCTTAAAAGATAATAAATAAATAAACCGTAAAAGTGTACAGTGTTAATTTGATACACTGAAAGGACAATGTGAACAATAAAAGAGTTACAGAGCTGAAGAGATGAGTTTCTCCTTTACCCTTGTGTCTCTTTGGAGATAACAAGTTTTTAAGAACTCCAATTTTTCAGTTAGAGTTCAGGGTAAATTTGTCCATCAGTGAGTGTTCAAAGCTACACTTTGATGGAGTAAATATTTGTTAAAAAGTGCAACACACTTTAAAAAGGAAATAGTTTGCTTTTAAAAATACATTCCAAGTTCTACCTACAACTGCTCATGTGAGTGTACTTGCAAGTGACCCAATGGGCTGAAAGTCCAAAGGACTCGAGTTAATTTACCAAGAAGACAATATGATGAGATTCAGAGCTGACCACACTGTTTCTTAGATTTCTGTAAGACTGTGCAATGCACAAATGACTAGCCAAGTGTACAGCAAAACGGCAGATCGCTCTACCCACTTCAGTAAAATCAAGGGGTACCACTGAAATGCCTTGGAAAATTTGCTCATGTGGTTTTAAGGGAATGTGTTTACTTGTTTGTTTTTGAAATCATCTGAAGCTGTGAGAAAGAAAAAAAAGTGTGGAATATTTTTTCCTATTTCAGGTCCTTATTTCAGCAAGAGATAATATGTATATATTTGCTTTTCTGTATTTAAGGTTTCGGCCCAGCTCTGATTTGGCTGGCCTTGGGGGACAAAAAGATAAGATCTGATTTTGACAGAGCAAGATTAGTGGGTTCTTTTGCTGCTCTCTGTGTGCTTGCATATTTAAACTTGAAGCCTAAGTGACTGACGAAAATTAAAGGAACCTTAGATTCTGTTAAAAAGAAATTTTTTAAAGCAGAAATTATTATCACAAGATAGTTTTTAAAAAATAATTTGGAAACTAGAAAAAATATCCAATTCCTTTGGCTAACATTCACTTATATTTTTTCCCAGCAACTTGGCAACATAGAGTATTTGCTTATTTAATAGTGGTGATCTTTGAAATTTATTTTGATTAACTTCCTGAAACAGTTTTATTTAGAGAGTTGCATGCTAAATTTGTAATAGAATAGAAATTAGGAAATTAGGAACAGAACAGCCTTTAATAGATCTTCAGCAAAATTACAGAGAGTTGTATGTTACTCGTACTAAAGTCTTTTAATCCTATGGATTTTAGCCTGGATGACTCATCCATATCACTGGACTGTTTTTATTAAGTAATTTTCATATAATTAATTCACTGTCCTTTTTTAAGTCCATTATGGTGAAGTTTACCAGAGGGTTCTTGTAACGAAGGAATGGACTTCTCCTAGGCACTGGAGTTAGCAATGTGTTGTTCTACTCAAAGTAGTATTCACAGCCTCACAGATTGTGCAAAGACAGTTTTACATGTAGTAATTCCTCTTAAAGTTGATTTGGGAAGTGAGGATTATGACCCATGGCAACGGAGAATCCTTAAATATGTATTAAACAGACTTTTGCATTGGACGGATCTGCAGATAAGTGTAGTAGAAGAGGTTCTTAGAAGAGGGTTAGGCTGCTGGGGGGAAATGGGACATCACTTAGAAAGACACAATTGCTATTAATACATATCTACATTTATGTGATATAAGATACACTTTTAAATGTGTGGGGGTATATATACCATCTCTGTGCAAAAGTAAATTCTGTGGGCAATGTTTCATGTAAAGGCCATGTAAAGGTGAGTTATGAATAAATCTGAACCTGCTTCAGTTCTGCTATCAGCAGAATGCGTGGGCAGCTGGCCAAAGGTCCCTGTTATCCACCTGGACCGGAACCATCTGCTGAAGAGAGAGCTTCTCTAATGCAGAAGTTTCCTCCTTACGCTTCCCAGGATAATGCATGTCTGACCTAAAAGTAGCCTTCATTTTGTTTTATCCCCATTACAGGGGAAATTGCTCACTGTACCTGCTCACTTTAGAAACCTATCAGAAAATGCATCAGCACAACTTAAACTCCAGGTTAAGAAGCCATTCTTTGTATTGTACCTGAAGTGCAAAAGGCTTTCTTTCTACAGGAATAGGGAGAGAAGGAAAAAAAAATGGCTGGAGTGTGTGACACTGACACAGCTGTGTAACACATGGACTTCTCATCCCAAGTGTGGAAAAGCTACCATGGTACAAAACTGCAACAAACAGCAGCAATTTTCTGCTTCACAATAGACTTGAAGTAGGCTAGAGGTAGTTGCTGCAGGTTGTTTTGTTAAGGTAATGAATGCCAACATCAAATTTAAAGTAAAATGGGATCACTCGATTTGTGTAGCCAGACTGTATAATAGATTTGGGAATGGCTACATAGCAGGGATGGTGTTTTCCCTGTTTGTATGTTTTGCCCAGTTCCTTTCAGAATTGAGACTTCTGTGATTCTACGCTAGTGCATATGTTTATGTGAGCCTTTCTAGAAGATTTTAAACTGATGAGCCAGATTCACTGACTTTTGTGCAGAGGGATACATATGCAACAGATGTGACAGCTACCATAGCAGAGACATTCTATTGGTGCCAATAGTAAGGCAAAGTATGAATTCAATCCTGATTAGATTTAGGCTTGAAAGAGATGTTATAACTGCATCTAAATGAGATAAAACTTCATTTGGCATTTGCTTTTTGTTAGGAAAAACCAAACCACACTCCAATACAGATACCTGTAGGAAACCTGCTTTATTCTGATCACAGAACTTCTTCTGTTACACTTCTCATTGATAAAGCAGCAGTGCTCTAAGGAGTAAATGAGTTTCATTGCCTTTCATTCTTGCAAAAATAGAATCTGAAATGTAAAATTTTCCCATCACGCAGGAGAGAGACAAGTAGAAATTAGATCTCTCTAATATGCTGCAGATTAGCAACATGTCCTTTAGACTGAGTTGGCAGTAGTGCCTTAGGTCTTCATAGAAATCCCAGGTAGGATTAAAATAAGAGTTTAAGTTGTGAAGTTTTTCTAACTATATGCTAGGTTTATGCAATGAGCTTATACTTGAGGCATGGTCACAGGGGTAAGATGGCTGAACAAGTAAACAGTCAGCCTTTCTCCTTGCATCTGAGCTTAGAGGATGACGTCCTGTGTGGCAGACCAAAGCCATTTCTCTATGATCTCTGTCTTCCAGGCATGACAACTCTCAGAGCCCTTTAGTCTTAGGGGTGGCATTAGGACAAAACAATGCTGCAGCTGGCCTTCTCCAGTCAAACAAATGGTGGAAATATCTTCAGAGATTGAAAGAGAATTTGTTCATATTTTTTGCCTTTTTCTCCAATGTTGTTGTGAATTCTAAACAGAAACATGAGTAGAGAAGTTCCTTACTCTTCAGTTTTTCACTTACAGTTTCACACTTGGAGGATACTATGACAGGTTTGTACCTTGGCATGAAAGTGTCAGGATCACAAAATTTGCTATAAATATCTAGTAAATATATTTGGTAAGTCTGTTTGCTGTAAATGTACAAAAGGAAAAAATGAGAGAAAGTCTTCTGTGATTTTTAGGAGTCTGTTTTCCCTGCTGTTTTCACAGGTATGCATTCAAAAGTTCAAACTGCTACTGAATGTAGCCAAACTGTCAATGCATGTGTCTAACATTGCACAGCTCAAACTTGATACTGTCGGGTAACCGGGGACTCTAATTATATACTGACCTAATTTTTTCAAAAGTGATTTTAGGTAATTCTCTTGGGATGCAAAATTTGAGGTTATTTAAAGAGACCAAATTTTTATCAGCTCAGAAGGCCTTTTGTGTATAATTATTTGGATCTTTTTAGGGAAAAAAAAAAGTAAAAAATAGGAGGATTAAATGTTACTGGCCTAGCATTCTGAAATTTGTACTGTCTGGAAGTCGTCCCTAATTTCCTACGAGTGTTATCTGAGGCAAAGTGCTAGAGGAAGTCTGACACCAATATCAGTAATTGGGCTGAACTGCTAAAGGCAAGAAACCATCTATGATTGTAAGGTCCTGAGAGTGACCCAAACCAGGAGAGACATATCGCTTTGTAATATTTCCAATGGAAGGGTAGGGGCAAAGAATGAAACAAATTCCAAAGTAATGCTGAATAAATATCTCACGAAAGTTGTCAACTCAAAATCAAATTCCTGTTTTGGGGTTTTTTTGTGTGTGTGAAAACTGTAGTTACTGCTTTCTGTGTTTTTCTCTGTTTCAAATTCACCTAAGCAATTTAAGTTACATTTTAAAATCAACCAAACAGAAACCTTTGGCAGAGAGGCATAGATTTAGACCCTAACAAAACTTGGGAAAAAAAGGAGTGACTGAGAAAGAGGGTAGTTGTGATGAAATCTGGAATTCAAACAGTCAGGCTATGCTTTTTTAATGCTTACCCATTTTTTCTTATTTCTAGATTTAAAAAAAAAAAAAGGTATTTTATCAGTTTGTGTTGCCCTATTCAGCAGATAAATTAAATGGTGAATATTAACTGGTATTATTTGTTCTAATACATATCTCCACTATGTTATTTGAGCTTGATATAATGTAATCATTTTTGATTACAGATATTGCTATCATCTGTTATGCTTGTAATTAATTAATCACCATTTAATTCGTTTCCTATTGTAATATATCAGATGCTATCATAGAAGATACCTTGTAGTACCATTTTCTATTAACAGATTTTATGTTGTGAGTTGAAATTTATCCTTTAAGGATCCCACCATTCACTGTTATCTCTAAAGAATTTTAATTCTCTGCAGAGTTGTGCCACAGATAATTCAATCTGCTCTACTTCATGTTTATGATATTAATTATCACATGTGAAAGATTTTTTTAATTCACTTTGCCTATAGCAGTTTTGCTGTCAGCAATGGCCTTCTTAATGATTTAATACAGAGTGGATCTTCATCCAGATTACACGTACTCACAGCAATAACTGTGATTTTAGTACAGACTGGATCCTCGTAGAGATTACGCAAACTCACAGGTATAACTGTAGCCAGACCAAACTGTCTCAGTCAGCTGAAAGGAACTCAATAATATTACATTTACTGACAGAAGTGTTTGTGAGATCTGAGATTCAGCAAGTATTAACATTAACAAAAAAACCTATTAAGAATCTGTATTGATTTCTCCTTTTCTCCTTCAAGTTTTTAATTTATTACATTTCTTTTTAACACAAATCCTTCATATTACCATACTGCACTTTTATTTAATATTCATCTGGTTATTTTCACGTTTACCTTTGCCTCCATCACAGACACAGAGCTCGTTGAGTTTATCTGCATGGGGAGGTATCTCCCATACACACTCATTTTATGTTTTCCATAGTATTTGAAGAAACTTCAGGTACTTGCTTTTGAGACAAATTGTACCTCTGGCACAATAGGAAGAAGTTGAACAGAGGGTGCTGGTAAATATTCATACTGGCAATCTGTCACAAGTGGGGTCCCCCAGGGATCTGTACTAGGCTCAACACTGTGAATGTCTTCATGAGTGATCTGGATGACAGGATCAAGTGTACGGTGATGAAGTTTGCTGATGATACCAAACTGAGTGGGAAAGTGGGCACTTCGGAAGGGAGAGTCAACCTGCAGGAGGACATGGGTAGGCTGGAAGAGTGGGCTAACAAGAACCCAACAAGGACAAGTGCAAGGTCTTGCACCTTGGAAAACATAATCTAGGAGTGCACAGCACAGGCTGAGATCTACCTATCTGGGGACCAGCTCTGTGGAACTGAATGTGGGGATCCTGGTGGACAACAAATTCTATATAAGTGACCAATGTGCTGCTACTGCAGCAAAGAAAGCCAACAGGTTGCTGGGTGGCATCACTAGCAGGGCTAAAGAAGTCATTATCCCACTCTCCTCAGCACTTGTCAGGCCACACCTGGAATAGTATGTTCAGTTTTCTCCCCCATTGTACAAAAAAAGAGATCTGGACAGGCTGGAGAGGGTCCAGAGAAGAGCCACAAAGATGATCAGAGGACTGGGAAGCTGTCATATGAGAAAATGCTGAGAGAACTGGGTTTGTTCAATCTTGAGAAAAGAAGTCTTAGGGGAGACCTTATCACCATGTTTCAGTATCTAAAGGGTGGCTACAAAGAAGTTGGAGACCCCTGTTTTAACAAGTCACACAGAAAAGATGAGAGGTAAGGGGTGCAAGTTACCTCTGGAGAATTTCCAAGTAGACACGACAGGAAAATTTTTCACAGTGAGAACAATCAGCCATTGGAATAATCTCCCCAGGGAATGGTGAATTCCCCAACATTGGACACCTTTAACATTCAGCTGGACAGAGTGCTGGGTCATCTTATCCAGACCATGTTTTTGCCAAGAAATGTTGGGCCAGATGATCCTTGAGGTCCCTTCCAACCTGCTGTTCTATGATTATTCAAAAAGGATAAGCAGAATGTTTCCCCGATATACAATAATAAACAGAGGTTGTTTCCATATCCTGATAACGGTCTTTAGTAATACTACAGCATTAGAAACAAAGGAAATATACAGTACCTTCTGGAAAATGATGTATTTGTAAACTGAATTTTGAAGTTGTGCAAGTGAAAGAAAATAAGGGGTTTTATTTCATAGTTGGTTTTTGGGGAGCTAATTTGGGTTCTATGTACTCTAGGTGTATCTAACAAGGAATCTTATTTTGCAAGTACACACACCAGAATGAACGCTATGTCCTTTGACATCACACAGTGTCATATTACAGCTCACATGACCATATCTGTGCAGGACTGCACACTGAACTTCTTGCTCTAATATAATAATTTTTGTTATTCAGCTTAATATAATCAGTCAAATGTCAGTGTCTTTAATTGTATGTATGCATCACATTAAACTTCATTAAACAATGCGCACCACAGGAAATAGCTTACAATGGGGTTATAATACTTAGAATTAAAGTCATTCCTTTCTACTGGTCTGGTCAATGCTGAAACACGTTTATTTTGAAGCATGTGCTTGCATCCTTTGAAGCCAATGCAATGTCTGCCTTGGTGCTGCCCTCTAAATGAGCAGTGAAGCATAGTCTTTTGCTGACTCAAGCTCAGCTGATATAGAATAATAATTCTCATTTACTTAAACAGAAAACTTGATAAACTATTTTTTTTTTTACTGAATTTTGATTAAACCTCGATAAATACTACACATAGAATCATAGAATGGCCTAGGCTGGAAGGGACCTTAGAGATCATTTTAATCCAGCCACCCCTCGACTAGATCAGGCAATACATGGGGACCGAACGGGAATCAAACCCGCGACCTTGGTGTTGTTAGCGCCAAGCTCAATTGACCGAGATAATGCACAGATATATTTCAGAAGAGTGATTTTATTTTTTCTCCATTTCTGAAGATTGGTAGAACAATTTTGCTACAAATTAGTAGTGTACATATCACTTACTAATTTTATATATTTCTGTTCCAACAATGTTACGTTTGTATTTCTTTACTTAGAGCATGTAGCTCTAGGATGCTCTTATCAGAACAATTTAGTATGTCTGCTTCCTGGCAGGGGGCATTTTGAAAACTTCAGAGATATTCTAATATAGTCACTTTAGATAAACTAAAATGCTTGGAAACTATTAAATCTAATTTTTTGTCTATGGAGTACTTTATTTTTACTGATAAGCTATCTAAAAGTAAATCCGTTACTTCACACATGCAGTAGACTATAAATTTCCAAAGCATATGCAAAACTTGAAGATAATGTGTTTCTAATACTTGTGCTTATCAATCCTCCGGTTCATAGCTATGCATAATTCCCAAAGAGAATAAAGCATACTAAATATGTGTTTACCAAAGGGATATGAAGAAATGCCCAACTGCTGTGCTGAGCTCTAAGAAATGGTGAAGTCTTGAATCTTCTGCTACTGTAAAACTTAATATACAAATTCAATTTCAGCAAGTGGACACAAAACATTTGGATTTTTTATTTATAATATGGCTGCTTTACACAACCATGGCAATATAAAATAAAAGCACTACAAGTAAACAAATGTTATTTAAGTCTTTAAGCAGGCTGAAATGGTTTAAATATAAATGACAGTATACATAGTAATAAATCTACATACAAGGATTCATACTTTGTCATCATTTGGATCTTTCCAGGCAAGTATCAAGTATCTTGCACTTGGGATGTTCTGAGGAGCTGTTCTGAATACCAAGAAATCATAGGAAAACATTAGATGCCAGAAGAAAAAACAACAGATATACCGCTAGTATAGCAAGATTTTGATCTTCTGTCCTCTACTGTTAATTCCCAGTGTGTTCCTTCTTTCCACCTACCTGTTAAGTTTAGCATAGATTTACCCAAGGGTTTTATTATACTTAAAACAGCAGTCACTGTTTTAATGATTGAACTGGTATACCGCAATAATCACAGTCCAGTGACAAATGCATATGTAAATGGTCTTATTTTCTGCTCTTCACTTGAGTAGAAAAGGACATGGGGATGCAGCATGCAGGCAATCACCTTTTTTTGACATAATTCTTTAACACTTTAGGAAGCTAAGAAATCAGGACCTGCTGTGATCTACAGTTCATGGCTAATGCCAAGACTTGTTGGCTAAGAAATCTGCTTTGAATAAAGAAAAAGATTAAAATGATCTGTAACTGCAAAATATTCTTTATTACTATATTAACAATTTGGCTTAAGCCAAGGAAGCATGTGTGTTGCAGCAATTTCAGCCACTTTAGAGAGCTTCTTTTCAGTTGGGATGCATGTTGAAGCTGTCCACTGACCATGAACAGAGTAAATATTACAGGCCATTTTGGGCTCAGAAAGCAGAGAAGAGTAATTCTAGCTCTCTGTTCTCAACACGAATGTGGACAAGGTGTGTTTCATTCATCAGTCATATTAACTACCTGGCTGCCAGCCTTGACAGGTAGACAACCACCATCATCTCTGCAATTCGTCCTCCAGACAAACCCAGCTGGAGTCAGATGAAGCCTAGAAAGTGGCATCAGCCATTTGGAGCAGAGCAAGTGGAAAGAAGATGAAAGTGATGAGGTTCAGCCATAAATTGGGAGAAGAATACCAAAATGTAATGTCTTGTCTTGAAGAGCAGGACTTGTCCACATCAGACATTTTTAAATAATTTTTCAATGGACTTACAAAACTTATCAGCTAATAGAGAGAAATTGATGTAAATATCATTGTTCAAAACTGAAGATACGTACTGTAATTTAGTTTTATTTACTTAAAGGGTGAACTTACACATTTTATAAATTGGCATTTTCTGTTCCCCAAACATGCCTGTCTGTGGCTTCAGTGATAGGTACATTTTTTTATTGACTGTGGCTCTTGTCTCTATTAGTAGGTCTTTATGGCAAATGCCAGCCCATAGCCAGACGTCATGGGGATATTTCTCTGGGATAGGAATCAAAATTATGAGCTCCTCCTCTAAACAAAGTACATCATATACTTGCAGTCTGAAATACAGTCTTCATCAAGGACCAAAATCCTTTCAGAAGGACCTGGGCAGGTACATTCTTCATCCTTTATACGTGTAATAAACATAATTACAGAGGTCCCTAGCTAAATACCATATGAAACTATTATGAAAAAGTAATTCAACTAAATTAACATACCTCACCTAGGAGAAGTTCACTCTCTCAAAGAAATCAAATATTTTATGAATATATTTAGTTTTCAAAAGTCTTGACAATCCAAATAGATTTAAAAATTAAGTAAACTGGGTTTCATGTCCCAGTAATATCTCTAACCTTTTACTATTAAGATAGAGTCTGGGATTTATGATGTCATTCTTAATCTTCCCTCTGGGATCACACTTACCACACACAGTAGTTGTGCATAAAATAAGTTTTATTTAATTTTGTATGTCTGCTATTTCTTTCCTTATAAAAACCCCTAACCCTAAAATTGTTCTCACCTGACAAAGAAAACTGAGATACACATTTAAATGAAATATATATTTAACCTACGAAAAATTCTAACAATTTTAACAAAGTTTTCAACATCTGTAGAGTGTTGAAGATGGGGCAAGACGACTTGAAACAGTTCAATTGTTGTGGACAAGTGAGTCTGGCAATCCTTAAATATTAGTTCTGTAACCTATGTTTCATGTTTCTTCACTCATGCACAGTGTGAGAGACATATTCACCGTCTACCACAACGAAGTTAGACAAATGCATAAACCTAGTAAACCCATGGTAAGTTATAGAAGCAATTACGCACGCCCAAGAACATCTGCTGGATTTACTCTTTGCCAAGCAAGGTCCCCCCCAACACTCTGTTCTTGGTACAGCCTAGCTTTGCATTACCTCCGCAAAAAAAGTTTAATTTTTCCCTGTTTTAGACCTGGTGTGCACTGAACAAATGTGTCAAGACACAATACTCCTAAAACTCACAAAAACAATTTTGTTGACCGCAAAATGTTTATTGACAATTAATCTCTATTCTTTACATTCCTGCTATAGAGAGAAGTCCCTGAAGACTATATTTTTAGATCCTTTGGCATTTAATACATTTTATGTAGTAGTGAAGTGTTTCTCAGCAGTTTGAACAGAGAATCTAGTGTTTGTGTCATAATGCAGATCCTGATGGCAAAATAGCAGTTGGAAAGATGATATGCAATTAATATGGCTCTTCCCCCCAAAAAAATTTCATAATTCCTAGTTTTGTTACTTTCCCAATCCTTGCTCCTTGTGTGTGTGTGTGTGTGTGTGTGTGTGTGTGTGTGTGTTCAAAATTTCCTCCTAATGCTGTTTTTCTTTTAAAAATTGCCTTCACAGGTATGGTATTTCATTGTGATTCTTTGTGATTATTATAATAACTTTCAGCATAAAGAATTCTTCATTGGGTCAACTTAATGGCACAAGGCCTATACCATGCCTGGTGTGTGGGTAGAAGCACACATGGAAGAGAGCAAAAAAGTGAGTATCCACACAGTGCCCCCCATGACAAACTGAAGTTTAAGGACTTTCAGAGCAACCAGTTGTATGCAAATCCTTCTTAATGCCACTTCATAACCTTATCTTCCATGATCTTTCTGACCTCCTTTTGCACCCATCCTCTGGTAATGAGTTCTGGGGTTTAATTATACACCATGTGGAACAGAATTTCTTTCTGTTTTATACCAGCTGGTTAATCTATTTTCTTCTTCATTTTCATTTTCATTTTCATTTTCATTTTCATTTTCATTTTCATTTTCATTTTCATTTTCTTCTTTTTACTCTTGCGTACTTCTATTGTGAGAAGAAAAGGAGTGAGGAATGATTATTCACTCTTCTTTTCATTTTCATTTTCTTCTTTTTACTCTTGCATACTTCTATTGTGAGAAGAAAAGGAATGAGGAATGATTATTCACTCTTCCATATTGTTCTTATTAATAAGCATACTTGTAAGAACGGAGCATATTTATAAGAACGTGCATAATAACAAATGTTAACCATGCCTTCCCATTTTTTACAAACTGAAGAATATTAATGCAGCCTTTCCACTTGTAGAAGCAGCACCATTCCCAGGATCGGGTAGTTTTATTTAGTTACTGTTTTATTGTAATTGTAACATTTACTGTAAACTGAGTTCAGTAAGTTGTAGTTTTCTTGTTCAAAATAAAATGCCTATTCATGTGAAATACAGACTTAAAGTGAGTCCTGTTCAAAAATCAAAAGAATGAGGATACACATTAATCCCTCTTCCCCTCCTTTTTCCTATACCTACTTACCTTACAGTCTTTCTCATTGAAAAGAAAAAAAAAACAAACCAAATTCAGTTGATTCCAGGAACATGTTTATCACAGTGTGAGAAACTATACTGATTCCAAGTTTTTCACAATATATTTCTTTCAATAGATTTATATGTAGGTGATATGTGGGGAGGATAAATACCTGTAGAAAAATGAGCCCCACTTTCATTTTGCAAGTTACATGCCATTTTGTCATCTGCTTTCACTAAGAAGAAGATGAAGTTAATCTGGATAAAGGTTAAAAAAAGAAAATCTCCAGAGTTCAGCCAGTTACTTTTCCTGCCGTTAACCCATTTTCCTCCTCAGCCTCATCAGAGGCTTATCATTCGTTTACACGTCACTCCTTCCCTGTTCTTTCTTGCAGAATGTTTTTAATCAAAACACCTCTCACTGCAGCTGGGCATAGCTATGCTGACTTGTGGCTCTCCCTCTGTATCAATACTCTTCTGTTCCCATAACAGAATATCGCATTTTCAGTAAGCATAGAGCCATTCAGAGGAACTACGGCCTCTTTGATCTTTGACTTTATGCCTTTGCATATATGGCCGAGCCATATAGGCTTTTATTGTGGGCACATCACATTACAACAGATATCAAATATGTTGCTCACTGACTCTCTTCTAATGTTACTACTTCTGTGGATTTTCCTTCACACAGATTCATCCTGTTCTAGCTTTAACATATTAGTATGCTTTTTCCTGAATACTGATCTGTTTTGCTATTTCATGTCCCCATTTCTCCCTAGAGCTTCTACATTATGCTTCTGTCCTCACTAGTATTTGTGACTCTTCCTAATTTAGTATCATTTGAGCATTTCATTAACATGCTGTTTATTCTTTCTTCCAGATTGCTAATGAAGTTGTTAAATAGGAACAATCCTGAAACTGCACCCTTCATTACCCTGCTAGATATTTTTCCCCTAGTCACAACCATAATCTTTTGTTTATAGTCTTTCAGCCATTTTTAACCCACATGCTCCTATAAAAACCATTTCAATTCATTTCCTACTTATGACTGCAAAAAACACTGCAGTGCAGATTTCAGGAACATATGGATACAACCTTGATCCACTGCAAGTCATGGGAATTGCTGAACAAAACCACAGGTAACCATGAATTTTCTGGGTATCACTGTTACGTGTCAAGGGAGAGAAGATTTTAGGAATCAAAATAATGATTATGTTTGGGACTATGTGTATTGGTCCTGCTCTTCTTCTCACTTAGTGTCATATGTGCCATCATATGTGCAATTATACTCAAGGTAATTATTAATACATTTTCCAAATTGTATGACAAAAACTATATCTTCAATGCAGTAGATTTCTTATATATTCACATGTAGATACACAGTATAGATACATAGTCCGTCCACAGTATTCTATTTTAATATTATTCATTATCACATACTGTAGACCAGTAGCTAAATGTCACTTTGTTAAAAATGGAATTTAGCTTTTTTATTGCATGAAAGAATGGCAGGTGTTAAAACACATTCCTGTTTGTTTGTTAGTTAATACCTTGCCATTCAGAACCATGTAAGCTGGGTGAGAGAAGCAGATGTACTACAGTTTGAAGCTCTGTAAGAAGAAGATTTTTACACACACTTCAGTTCACATCCCAGACTAAACCAAACTTAACTGTGTTCTCTGCATCAAACTATTCCCTTGTCTACTGTGAAGCACCTTCATTGACTTCAAGCTCAAGGTAGCAGCAATGGTTAGGGTAGTGTACAATACTGGGATGAACTGTATCCTTTAGAGTACCTCAAATTTATAACACATTGACGTTGGGCTTTGATAGAAACTATTTTTCTTTTAATACAGCCTTTTGGTTTTACATGATTGTTTCTGTACAATTAAGTTATCTATTCAAATAAAAGAAAAAATTCCCACTTAAAAATGCTCTTTGACCATATATTAGAGAACTGATTGGTATAGTTTTTACACTTTATAATTGGCTTTCTTATTTTTTTTTCCACACTGATTTCTTTTTTCTTCTGAATACAACAGAATCACTCTGCATTCTGTTACAGTCTTTTTATGATTGTAATTGTTCAGTACACGTAGACAAAGACAATAGAGTCATAGAATACTTGATATAAGCTTAGGAGATGTGAATGGTTGCAAGTTTCATCGAGACCTTTACTACTATTTCTTCCTAGAACAACTTTTCTAAGCAACTATGATGTTGCTTTTCAAATCTTAGAATCTGTTGTGGTAGATATGTGTCAAAGACGTAGCCCAGCTAGTTACACACTAGCTAGCTCAGCTAAAAATTTAGCTTTGAACATCAGAGAGGATGAGCATGAAGAGCGAAATGCTGTCTTTTCTGATGTCCATGCTGACACGGCTAACCAGATAAGCGTACTCAGTGCAGAGCTCCCATATGTGTGCATGGCATTTTACAGTCACAGTGGTGTTAAGATGAACCTCAGAGAGGAAATTTGATTACAGAAGAAGTCAGTCTTGTGGTTAATTTGTCTGGTAGATCCTGATATAATTTCTGTCCTGGCCCTTTACATCCTTGAGCAACTCATGGGAACAAAGATCCTAACTTTTTGGGGTGCAGTTCCTGTTGTTTTCAGTCGTAGCAAACTTCCTGCATAAGTTGGAGCACTTGAGTGACAGCTGTATGTTCTCGGATCTCTTGCGGTTACAATAATACAAATAGATGAGAATACTGAATTACTTTGGTGGTCCTTCTCATCAGGTTATCACATCTGAGTGGTAGAATCACTGGAACAATGTCCAAAACATGAGACCATAAATTAACTAAGTCTATATGTGTTATTATTATTTTTTCATTTTTATTACTATTATTACTATTGATTTTTTTAACAGAAGAATTTACAAGGCAACAGATTTCCCACAGCTGGTTCCAAAATATTTTCATTTTTCCTCTGCTTGGATACACAGACTTCCTTTCAATCCAAAAGCCTCAGCTCCCAAGAGCATGGTGGTTCTTCTCTGATTGCATCCTCTGTGTAGTAAAGCAGTATGTACCACACACAGCAGCTTCTCTGCTCTGGTGTCCATCGTTCCAGGTAGCAGTTGCAGCAAATTCACAGTGCCTGCAGTTCTCCTCCCATTGCAGTCCACGGTGACACAACATCCTGTTGAAATAAGAAGAAAAGCATCTAGCTGTGCTCTGCAGCACAGCAGGCAACTTGTGTTCATTGCCCATCATTTTTCCACACCAGCTGTTTCAAGCCAGTGCTAGAGGGAAGACACGCTACAGTCTTCCAGCAGGTGCCATTGCCACTGTTGCATATGGTCCTTTGGGCCTTTGGAGGCTGAATGCCTTTGGGACTTGCCGCAGATGCAAGTTCCTTCTGCACCATCTCTTTCAAAGTATTGGCGACTCTAAAAAAGTTATAACCTAGCTTTAAGTGCAGAAGGCAATGAAGACATGTATCTAGAGAAGGTAAAATACCAAGTTCACTCAAGAATATCTTTCCAAAGGAAATCATTTTAATAATGTTCTACACTTTTTGCTTTATATTTTCCTAACACAGAGCTTTGTTTAAGTCTCAAGAGGGGAACATAACCTGGCAGAGCTCTACCGTAATCAAACAGTGTAAGTCTTAGTTCTGCACTATTATGTATCTGTCCATACGTAGAGACATATTGTGTATCTATGCACAGACCTGCATATGTTTGTGCGTGCATATGTGTATTTAAAATATGTAAATTGGGTCTATAGTAGCCTGGGAATCTCCCTATCACACTCGATCTCACAATGCAGTCATGTCCTATAATGTCATTCTCTGAAATAATCTGCCTTGGATGCACTACTTCCAGCAATAATTGCCAGGCAGATGGTGGTGGTAAATTAGGCAGTAATACTGGTAATAAAAGTTAGAAGCTTCAGATTTTCTGAATGGCATATTCACATAAAGACTTTCAGAAACAGCATCTTTAATGGCAGAATCAACATCCAATTTCACCTTCCCTCCATTTCCTGGAATATTTCCCTAGTATATGTTCTGTCTTGTTCTGTGTTTTGTTAGTGACTGCTGGGGTTGTGTTGTTTTTAAATGCCACCTTCCAAACAACTGCTCCCTGTTTACTTATCACCACCAGCTCTCTCACCAGTTGCTGTCAATACCTGTGCCTTGCATAGGGAAAGCATACAAAGTTCCACACTTTAACCTAGCATAATATAAAAGCATTCGCAAAATAATGTGGGCAGCAATGCTTCTGGTTGCTATTACTTCCACTGCAAATAATGCCATCTGCTTATCATTATGCCCCAGTGCATGCTATCTTGCATGTGGACAAAACTTGTAATGTGTTGTTGTCTCTGTAGTAAACAGCTTGAAAATTACGCCCTGGAATAATGTCATGAAGAATACCCTCTTGGCTTTTTCCAGTTAATTTCTCTGCAACAATTTATAACAGAAAGCTGTAGTTAAAAGGCAACAAATACTGACTTGACCTTTTAAATTGAAATTCCCATGTTTTCATTTTTCTAGAAGGGAGAAAGAGAGGTTCAAGAAGAATAAAATAGGAGCAGTAACCAATAATAAACACAGAAGTTTCTCAAAAGAACAGGAAATGTATGAGAAAATGTAAATAAGTTGAACAATTAATACTAGCATGAATGCCAGGTCATAATTCTGCAAAAGCATCACACATTTAGATGTCACTTTTGTCTGTTGTTGTTTTTTAACTTTCACACAAACTGTGATCTAAATCTCACAACACAGGTTGTTTATGTTTCCATACTTAGGAAAGTTTCATTCAATTTGGGATTACAGTCTAATTATCTTTGTACTATGTGATGTTCAAATACCTTAAGATTGCCTGTGTATTTTCTGGCTGCACTGTCTATAAATAAGGCATGCTTATGGACTTTTGTACCTGTCTTTTCATCTGTTGTATTCTAGCACTCAACAGCAGATCTTCAACTTTTATCTGAAATTTCTCTTGCAAAAAGAGACAGGGAAAGAAGCAGACCTCCAAAGATTATGTTCAAAAGACAGCATCCTCCTACCTTTTGAGGGGGGTTGAGTTGGGTTTTTTCCATTCTGTTGAATGAAGAAAAAAAGATATTTGAATGAAAAAAGGAAATTAAAAAAAACATAAGGTAACCCACTTTCCTACCAATCTACTGTCTGTGTTTACCAATAATTACATTTCCACAGTTACAGACTCAGTGTGCAGCTAACAGTGGTCATTTCTCACCAAGCTGTGAAGACAAGTTTGCTTTATCTGTTCAGGCAAGATTAAAGGTGTACAAGGAACTTAGATTAAATACTGAACTTCAGAGGTCTAGGAAAGCTCCAATTTGATTCTACTTGAGATGAGTCAATGGTCTATGGTTCCTGGCAAATATTCATCACAGGCTTCAGAATGAATCAGACATTTCTCACATGGTGTATTTTATATTTAGAATGTCAGAAAACAGCCTGGAAGATTTCCTGCAGGCAACAATCAGCCTGAACTGTATCTCTTTCCAATTTAGAATTTAAAACATCTGATTTTGATGTGCTGCGCAGTTTGAATGTGATGGAAATATAAAAATTATTTCATCTTCAATAAAAAAAGAATTTCTCCTGTCTTGTAGAGTTTCTGACTATATTGTCTTTTTGCTTCTGATGTGCTTTAAACAGTGCACTGGCTTTTTCATGTCCTAACTAGGCAGCAAGGAGCGATTTTTATATTAAACTGTATGATGAGACTTTTGTCTAGTAGTAAATGCAATGAATCATTGCCCCATATTCCTTTCACTCACAATAATTGGGTTTTACTAAATAAAATCTTTTTGAATATGTAATTTATCTATTCCTATCAGAATTAAATGGAACTAAAACTGAGCTTAATTAGCACACACTCCCGAATGCAGCAAAATAGCTTTTTGATATGGGAAAAACTCTGAAGTACTCAAGCACTTTTGTTTTCAGAGATGGGCAGGTTGCAGACAGAATTCAAGTCACATCAGGCCCAGCTGTTCAGACCAGAGCTTTACTCACTGAAAATCAGGAGAAGACCAAATTTAAGTCAGATTTCTGTTTACCAAGGAACTTTTGCTTTGCTCCAGCTCCTAATACACTGGAGTGCTGAATTGTGCCCATGACTTCTAGATTCTGTTGCACTGTAAAGAAAACACAGGAATACAAACAGCTCTCTCTGGTTTTAGGCAAATTAGAATACTTCCCTGCTATGTGAGCTGAACAATACTGTGGACAATGACAAGAGGGAAAAAACTGTCACACTTTTGCACCTATGGTCCTCCAGGGGACCCTCATTCAATTACTTAAATGTGTGTCTCCAGAAATGGGTCAAGGTGTGTGTTTGCGCTGCTCATGCTTGTTGCAGTTGTTCTCAGTCTAGAAACCTGGGAGATACACTAATGTGGTGCAGGACATCAGTTAATATGACAAAGTAGCCTCAGCAGAGGTTATTTACTAGGTCAAAGCCCTGAGTGAGGTGCTACCAGCTACAGCTTCCAGGCCAGAGCTGGCTCGCACCCAGCTAGCTCCAAGTAGGAGCAGGATGGATGCTCGATTGCCCGCACCCATCCATGTAGACTTACATGTCATGCACTGAAGACATAGACGTCACGTCAATTCAATGTAATAAAATAACGTCATTGTGGGATCAGTGTCTCTCACTTTGAAAATAAACTCCCTTGACCTTGATTTACTATTTGTGCAGCAGTGGGAAGCCATTACGCTGTGCCGGTGTTGATAAGCACAATTACATGCCATTGGCATGGCCTGTTTACTAAATGGACAATACACAAACACAAGCACTCCCAATCCAGTTGCACTTCAGGAAAGCATGATAGTGCATACAAATTCAGACTCTAGATTAGATTGTCCTAGATACATAATAAGGGACTGTAACGGCACATACCTTTGAAAGTGAGTTTCTACAAAGAACTAATAAAGTTTTTCAGAATCAAAATATACATTTAGGTAACTGACTTACGGTGTACGCAGTCATTATTTTTACTTAGCTTTCACTACAAGAAGTAAAAGCAGTGCTTAGAAACTGAAAAGAAATATATTCTTCTTTTTGACTGGAAGCTTAGCACAGTGACTGTGACTCCCTGCAGAGCCATGCCCCATCTCTTTCCTGCCCAGGCTCTGTGAGTCACCTCCGCATAGTCTCCACAGCACCAGAACCACTAATATTAATCACTTGAGTACATTAAAGACATGAAGACTTCATAAAGACGTACAGTCCTGAGATCTGCTCCTTGACTAAAGCTCTGATCAAATATCAATATAATTTTGAAACTGGAAATATGGAAATCACTAATAAGAACACAGTAAAAGGCTATCATGGCAAAGGGCATTAATACAATTATAGTATGAAAAAAAAGAAGCTTCCATTTCACTTCAGAAATATGTCTTATAGTTAGGATCTAATATAAAGCTAAAAGAAGAGTCTTTATGGATCATAACAGCAATTTTTCAGTTTTTAATGTGAATATTGGGAAGATTCACTGAAAGACAACTGTGAAATAGTCCATTTTGCTGATGTAGAAGATATGCACACATAATGAATCAGAGCAGCACAGAGAGAAAAAATACCTGACAGTAAATTATCACTATCAACCAATACCTTGTTGCAGCAGACAGGTGAGTGAATGCTTGCCTTAAACATTTCTTGGCATTCTGCAAAAACAAGACCAGTTTCTGACACTGTGTGGCAAACTAATAAGTGCCGAATGGAATGTGGTGGAGGGATCTGATAAGGCTAAGCAGGAAACAGATGCCTCAAACAGCTTTGGCCCAATTCCGTGTGCAGGAAGGAGTCTTGCGAAGGCAGAATGGCCTTGCCTTGTAGCATATATCTCACGGAGATAAGGCAATTGCATATGGTCATAAACAATGAAATGCCCTGCTTCGCTACTGGACATACTGTACATCTGCGTATAGAAAAAGGGAAGAAAAAGCAAAGGAGAAGAAGAAGAGAAGAAGCATGAAGACAGAGATGAAGACAACATGAAGAAAGGAGTACAAGAGGAGAGAAGAAAAGATGATGGCATCCTTGAACCCTTGTTGGCGGGACCAATGCAGGAAACCAGACCAGTGATCTCTGTCTCTCTCTCCTTCGCCCCGCCTCCTTCCCTTTCTCACTAAGTATACTTAGGGTTTTTTTTGTAATTGTTAACTATAATACTGTCTGTTGTAAGTTGATGTATGTCTTTTTTCCCTGTTATCATTAAGTTGCTGGTGTGTGATACCTAGTCTTTTCCTGATTATCCTTAAGTCATAGTATATTGCCTGCCCAAATATGTCATGTAACTAAAACCAACTGAGTCCAGCCTATATACTGTGAGAAACTAATAAATATTTGTGTATGGACTTTGAGACTTGTCTCACCATTGTCCACTCCACTGGGGAATTACAAATCTATGTCACCTGTCTCCCCTCTTCCTGGGCAGGATGTTACACTTGTGTAACAGAATATTTGACCTCCTGCTCAAAGACAAAAGGTCCCTGACACCTGAGAAAAAAAAAAAAAACAAACAAAAAACCAAACAACATTTTTCTAAGTTATATCAATATCACCATTTAGGGGTTAGAGGAACAGCTGGGAGTAGAGTATTAAGACTTTGCACACTAGTCAGAAAAAAAGGCAATGTTTTAAAGTTAGAAAAAGATTTTCACTGTTTATGTGCTATTGTACTTCAATCGTTCCTTTACACAGGAAGCAATGGAAGATAATTAGAAATGCTGTTTCTGTGCTACTTCCTATCAAACAGAAGGCTAATGAGTTTTAGAGAAGATATTTTTATTATAGCACTAACTGACTTCTGTGGCAACTTCCAAATTTGGATAAATTTGAGATGCTTATTTGAATAGATTCCTCAAGCCTCTAGCAGCTTGCTAGCTAAATATTAACAGGAGTATTATCAAAACTTTCAGCACATTCAAAGTTAGAATATGTTAGGGACATCATATTCACAACAGTTAAGCTGTACACCTGCAGAGCAACTAGTGCTTTAAGATGTCTTGCAAAATTGAATTCACTGAAGCCTACAAATTAGCAAAATTTCACATTTAATTGTGAAGAACCTGGGTTGCTAAGAGTAGTATCCTGAAATAGCAGCTGAATCACTGCTTATAGGTGCTTTGTATTTGGTCTAGCTAATGATGCAATACCATGTTACCAAAGGCAGGTGTGAAAAATTCAGTGAAACAGACTGAATGCAGGAAATGAATAATTATGTATTATGTGCTAAGGATAGGATTTTCACCATAGACTTACCATTGACTTAACCCTTATTTCAATGGTGAAAAGCCAGAAAACCTTTTTATTAGTCTGAGTGGGAACAGATTTAAGCCAATATTAAGTCCTTTCAACCATATATTATCCTACCAGATAACCTAAAATTATGCAGTCAATTATTCTGCATTTACCATCTGACTAGATACACTTGGGCTTCTTCTCTGAACAAATCAGAAAAGCCCCAGACTAACACATGTTTGAACACATGAGCTATTGTGTAATATCTCGCAGGCACCCTGACACAGAAGAAAACTGATTCATGCATTTGGTAGGTCTTACCCTTACTGCTCATTTGAGCATCAAGAAAATGTCTTGATCCATCCCTTTTCAAATGATAAGTCTTCTTCCCCTTGCTCAGCAGAGGGTAAAATATTCCATGCCAGTAGTAACTCATGATGTTCTTGCGGCTGACAGACTGGTAAATGCCAGTTCCCTAATTATGTCTTAATCATAATTTTAAAAGTTTTATGTTTATGGTCAATAGTATCAAACAGGGCAGGCTCATCCAGTAAAAATAATAAAGATAAATGAGCAGAGACTATCAAAATGAGAAGATTTCTCCTTGCTGTGTAACAGGAATGGTTTTAGTGCCATGGTTGAAAGTGTACTCGAAATGGAAGCTCTCAAAGAAAGAAACAGAATTTATGAAGCTCTCAGTGAGACATTTGGTCTCATGAAGGTCTCATGAGCTGTTATTGATTTTGTCAAATTTGAGTTATTATATCAGTTGGAGCTCTTCTCAAACCATTTACTTTATCCTACCTGCTTGCTGAAATTCCTATTTCACCTTGTCTTTCAGAACACAATCCAAATAAAACAGGTCCTGTCATACTAATGTATTTGATTAGTATATACTTCCCAATGATCCTGTACTGAAAGTCATGTAGGCAGCAATGCCAGCTACGATTTGTATCACATTTTCTTATGCTCAACCCCAGGAATGTTTCCTAACAAACCTGGAATCAAATCACTAAGGCTGCAGAGAAGCAATGTCTGCTCAAAACACTAGAACAAAAAAAAAAAGTATCTGGCAGTGTACAAGAGGTCTACTTTTCATCAGAAGCACTTTCTATCTTAGAATGAACTGGATTTACCAAGAAAAATACACTGAAATATTTTTAATGTTGAAACTAAGATAAACCAAATCCTAAACCTTAATAGAAAATCTGACGCTTTTATGCAAGAGCAGTTAAAAATAGTTCCTTTGGATGGTGATGTTCTGCAGGCCTTTAGGGATCTAGTAAGACACAGAGGTGGGTATTTCCATAAGCTCAGTTTTACCTAGGGGGGATGCTGGCTCTCCACAGGTTCGATCTCCATTCGGGAGAGAAGACAAAGATGTTCTCAAAGTGGCAATTCAGAGCCAGAGTACAGTTTAACCACTTTGAATTGCTCTCCTGGGGCATTTTTTTCTCTTCCCAATGACAGTAGAGCTTTTAGAGAAATATTATTAGCCTTAGGTAAAGTGAGAATACTCAACTGAACAAGAAGAAATGGGTAATCCCTATCAATTCAGATAATAAATGTGGAGCTTGGTATCCCTCGATTGACACCTTTGTTAATTTCATTAAACAACTGGAGCAGCAAACAGGAACATTTTATAGTTTTTCATTCTAAAACCTGTTGTATATTCCTGCAATTGTAGGGGTATTTTTTTACATCTGCTGTGGAAATCAGAATTTAAAATAAGCCTTTAATTCTTTGCGTAAATCAAAATCAATAAAACGACAGAACAGTCTTCTTCAAAAGAAGACTCCATTGCCAGCCCCTCAAAATGCTTACAGAACAATTTAATTTTTTAGTTTATTTCTAATTCATGGGATGTACCCTGATTTCCTGAAAGTAGTGACCTGATACCACACGAGTCTACAATGCTACAGAACTTGTATTTAAGACACCAACCAGGTAGATTTGTCAGTAACCATTCAGCACCAGAAAGATTGTTTCCTGACTGAGAAGTCAGACTCAGATAAATCATAGTGCATGAAAAAAAATCTTTAAATGCCCTTTGTAGACAGCAGCAAAGAGCAGATATTTTGAAGAGTGGAGAGTCTGCAGCTGGAAAAGAGTCTCCAAAGCCAGAACTGCCATCCTGTTGCAAGTCAGCCCTTTCTCAGTTCTTTTATTCTCTAAATAGAGAATAAAATAAATAGAGAATTCTCTTGAATTTCCTATGTACAAGGTAAACTTCCCATGTTGATATGCATGGATTCATGTGAATAACTCCTATTAACATTAATGGCAGTTAAATGCATCAGTCCTTGAGTACTACTGTTAAAATGTACCTCACTTTTACCCTTGATTAGCATTAACATGGGGTTAGCTGGGGTTTCAAAATGGTCTTCAACACTAAATTGTTAATAATTTTGAGTGTCAATAATCATTATTCACTTGCTTTAAAATACAATTTTTAGGAAAAAGGGAGTTTTCATTCCTCTGCAAGAGTCATAAAGCAGAGCTAGTCCTTAGCAGTCTCTGCTAAGCCCTTCAGAACACAGGCTGCTGTAATGTTGATGGGTTTCTTCAGCAAAACCCTTTCAGCTTTGCCAGGACCCTCCTTGAGCTGGCTAAGCAGACCTCATAGATTATGGAAAATATGGTGTGACAAAGTTTAGGTGCCTCTAAACTGGCAACACTAAGAAGGACTTAAACACTAAGAAGGGATTACCAGTTACGAAGTTTGCAGGAAACAACCATCAGCACAATTTAAAAGTAAATGTGGTATTATGAGGGAATTTGCTCCTTTTTTCTTTTTTTTCTTCTGTATTTATTTTTTTTATTTTGAGAAAATGGGGAGTCAGTTGAAAATAAGTTTAAGAACCGTGATAATCAGCAACAGGAAGGGAGAGACCTTGGGAAGGGAAGGCAGAGCCACAGTCAACCAAGCTGGGCACTGCCTGCAGCAGCTTTCCTGACAGCATCACCACCTCTGCCTGCGACAGACAGAGCCCTCTCCCATGGGATGGGTGCTGGGGACAGCCTGTACCCCACTCACAGGAGTGTGACACGGGGATACCCACACAAGGGGGTGCACAGAGGACCTTGCAGTGGTTTTTTCACCAGTGCATGTGTGCTGGAGGTCACAGAAGCAGGGTAGGTGGAGGTAGGACTGGAATGTGTGCATGTGTCTTTGTAGGATTAAAACTTTCAGGGATTAGTTGCAGAATGATATTTAGACATTTTAAATGCTTATTAACATTTTAGAAGTGACTGATACCGTGGTTTATCTGTGATATTGTTGATATTGAATCTGAATGTATAGTTTGCTGTTCGCCAGTTTACCACATGCTGTGAATAAACGAATAAACTGGTTCAAATCTGATCCACGTGAGTTGAGTGAGGCTTTCTCTGTGACAGTAAGTAGTGGATAAACATACCAAAAAGTCAGGCACAGACCCAGTTTTACACCCAGGTGAAATCACACTGATGCCTGTGGGTAGTCGGTTCATGATCCACAGTAAACAATAAAGTGTATTTGAACTAAGCAAACGGTACCACAGAAAGATAATTCTGTGCAGCACAGCCACAGCTCTGCTGTCACATCGTGGTTCAGACACTGAGTGACTTGCAATGGTAATAATAACAACGAAGTTGAGTTGCATCAAGCAAGTTGTGAAATATAAAATCTACATTTTTTAGAAAATGTTGGTATTTCTATTCTCCCACTTGAAAAGCAAGAAAGGAATGGATTTCAAACATTACAATATCAGAACAAAGGACTGAGTATAGTAGGTTTGACACAAAGATGTAAGCTGATGTGCTTCATCAAGCTTAGAATTCTTTTCATGTAACAATTTAATAAAGCTCTCCTTGATTTGCACCTATTTCTCCTCTCAGTCACCAGTGTTCCCACAGGATGAGCTGTCACCAGTTTGATGGACACCAGTACAAAGACTTACAGTCTTGTACTGTACATGATGGTTACACTCCCTGTTGCAGAACATATGTAGATCTGAACAAATCAGAAATCTGAACATATGTAGATGCTGGAATAAATTTCCAGCTCATTTTTTTTTTAAGATGAGTGCGTTGAGCCAGCTCTCCATATAACTTAGCACAAAGGATATGAAAAAAAGAACAGATAGGGTACAGACCCCCTCGTACTTTGTTGTATTGCATCTTGCTGTTCATCCCAAGTCTGAGCAATGCAGCCTGGAAATTGCTCTCCCATGCTATGGTTCTGTATTAGTGAAAATATGAAAATATATTCTTTGCCCTGTAAGTGCAAGAGGCAAGGACAAACTAAATTTGTAAAAACTGCTTAGGTTTCTCTCGCTCTCGCAACTCGATACAGCATCTGTACTGGAGGAACCGCTGCCTGGACCCTTTCAACAGGTGCAACACTTACTCTCCCTACGTACAATTTCACATTGGCAGTGGTGGGCTTCTACTCAGCATGGCTTATAGGCAACACAGGATCTCTGTAACCACCAGTAGTACTAGGCTTTCCGTCTTAAACTTGGCACAGAGCAGAGGTTTCACCTTCAGTAGCAGTTTGCACTGTTTCCTCAGCACTGGTGAGGCTGCACCTTGAGTATTGTTCAGTTTTGGTCACCTCAGTATAAGAGAGATATCGAGGTGTTGGAGCGAGTGCAGAGGAGGGCAACAAACCTAGTGAAGGTCCTGGAGAACAGACCTTATGAGGAGCAATTGAGGGAGCTGGGTCTGTTCAGTTTGACAAAGAGGAGGCTGCGGGGGGATCTCATCATGCTCTACAATTACTTGAAAGCACATTGTAGAGAGGTTGGTGCTGGTCTCTTCCCACAGGTAATTAGGGGCAGAACCAGGGGGAATGGTTGCAAGTTGCAACAGGGCAAGTTTAGGCTGGACATTAGGAAGAAATTCTTCACAGAAAGAGTGGTCAGACACAGCAATAGACTGCCTAGGGAGCTGGTTGAGTTGCCATCCCTGGATGTGTTTAAGTGTCGCTTAGATGTGATGTTGGGTGATATGGTTTAGGGGTGACCTTGTAGTGTAGGGTCAATGGTTGGACTCGATGATCCCAAGGGTCTTTTCCAACCTGAATTGTTCTATGATTCTGTGATCAAACTCCAAGCAAAAGCTAGTACCTGGACATACTTGGGGACACAAACTCCAGCTACTCTGTGTGAAATGTTGCCTTTGACAGACCCAGAAAAACATTGCAAAAATTGATAGCGCTCAAGAATTTAGCAATGTAACTGTCATTAAGCAAATACAATTACTGAGCTGTCTAATCATAATGTGAGAAAGCCATATTATATTGTCTCCTCTTCTTTCATTCTTCCCCACTTTCCTTACATGACACAAAAGAAGGCTTAGTATACTGGCTTTGTGATTTTGCTTTGTCAGAGGCTTGTTTTTCTTGTAAGTTATCTTCTGTTCCATTGTAAAATTTTCCTACTTCCTTACAAATTCAAGTATGTGCATCACCAGCTCCTGTGATTTTGCAAAGCACAGGACTTTGTCTTCCAAAAAGAAAGCAGAGATTAAAAAGAGCTTTTTTCTTTAAATAAAATGTATTAGAAGTTACAAAGGGAAAACATCATTTTTTATTATTTTTTTAGATGTAGCCCAGAGAGAGATTTTTCCCTTCACAAAGTAGAAAATTGAATTATTCTATCTGAATTCTCTCTCTTCCCTTCTCTCATCCTCTCAACTTTCTACAAGTAACAGAGAAATCATTAAAAATACATGGAGTCTACAAAAGGGAAAAAAAAAAAAGCTTGTGTAAAGCTAAGAGAAAGCTTTAATAAAAACATTGCCTATACTTTTTATCCCTTCTCCCCTTTTTTTTTTTTCCCCTTCAAGCCAGGGAAACTCATCCAGTAATAGAATCTGGAAACAGAACACAAATCCCATCTAAGAGGCAGAAAATGTAACAATCTTAAAGTCTGATGTTTATGATGCCTCTCAGTTAGTGAATGGTGGCAGTGGCAACTCTACAGCAACAAATGAGATGCAAGAAACAATTCATTAGTGAAGGGCTGCTGCAGAGTGTGTTATATAAATGCCTTTATTTGCAATAAATATTTAAACATTTTATTTTAAAAAATGAAAGAAACACAAATCAGACCCTCCATTACCAAGATTAGTTTCTAAAGAATCTAAAATTATGAATCATTAAGCTGGAAAGCTGGAACAATGAGGAATTGTTGCTGGGGAAATTCTTTCATCTTCTGCTTTTTCCACTTCTATTCTTCTATGTGGCAATACTTCCTACCACTTCATATTTTCTGTTAGCTGTGATGCTTAGCAAATACGTATGTAATTGCATCTGAGAAAAAAGGCATGCTAGTGCCTAAGACGCAAGTGCCAGGGGGTTGAAATTCTCTGTTGTTTAAATCCCCATAGCTGAATTAATTTCCACAGTTACATCACTTTGCTCCTGCTGAGAATCTGTCCTCACCGTTTTAATAATGTACAAGCAGAGCAAAAATAATCTATGTACTCTGAGACAGAAACAAAAAAAAAAGTTGCACTGGGGTTCTCCATCTCTGCAGCCTCACTGATGGTGCCCTTAACCTCAGATGAAAAGAAGGACCCGCATCCTCCCACTTATTGAACACTGAAGGGGGTGGGAGGGAGCAGAGGGTACTTTCTGTATCTGTGGGGCGGTTCAGTGCAGGGGCTGCTACTGTCATTTCGACAGTCCCTGATTCAGCTCTGCTGTGTACTGCAGGAACATGAAGCATGCTGAGTAAATGTGGGGATAAGAGCTAAAATTTAGCTGTGAAATCAGATGCTGCAGTGCCTAAATCTTAGCCACCTGCTCCTTTTCTGTTCCTCTGCTTATGGCTCTTGCCTCCTGCTCAGGCACTTGCCCTCCCTGCGCAGCAGCCAGGCAGAGGCAGGACTCCCACCACAAGCTGCCAATGTCGCCATGCATGGGGCAAAGCCTCTTCTGGTCTTCTACTCTGATCTCCAGAGGGATGCTGCTCTGCACTCGTGATCACCATGCTCAGTCCTTTCTAAGGCAGGTTTTCTTCAAGGGTTTGGCCAACTTAATAACTTTATTTTAAAATATAGGTAGAAAAAGGAAAATAAATCTCCACCTCTCAAAACACAAAGTCACACGGGAAAAAAAACTTAATGAGTTTATTCGCATACCTTGAAACTGGGAGATTTACTTTCAGTCCTTTATGTTTTTTTTCCAGAAGATTCCAATATCCATACTTCAAGCAGCAACAAGGCAACAAAGCAGAATTAATGTCCAATTGTTCTTCAGCTAAGGATGTGCTAAAGTGCAAAAGGATATCCTACTAAGTCATTCATCTGAAAAATACAGACAAAAGGAATAAGAGAAAGAGGACATGATCCCGAGAAGGCGGTCTACTTTTTAACCACTGAGTGTGTCGAAACACAACCATGTAAAATGTGTGCCACCTAAAGACATTACAACACATTTTTGACCATTCAGTGCAGTTATTTGCCCTGATAGCTAAATTCCACACATTTTTGCACCTTTTTTAAATGAGCTTTAATCAGTTTAAGTGACAAGATTGAAGAGCTTTTGATCAGTTCATTATCTGACTTGCAAAGGTGACATTAGACTCCTTCCTTCAAAGCCTTCATCTGATACATTACAGATACCACAAAGAAATCAGCAATTAAAACCAAAACTGATACTTTCAATATACAAGGGGGGAAAACTAAATACCATCTGAGCTGCACAGTTTTCTTGAAAAATGAAAACTAAGAGTGTGTAGGTTTGCTTGCTTTGCTCTTTGATGTTCTGCATCTTTTTTAAAAAATTAAAAAAACCCTCACATTTTCTTCTGAACAAACTTGAGTACTACCTTCAAACTCACTTTATTTTCCTGAGAGCAGATATGATTATATGAATAAATCCAGTTGTGAGCTTAATAAGTTTTGGCAGGAAAGGGACTGCAGGAAAGTGAGCAATGGAACAGGCCAAGAAAAATACACAAACTAACCTTCAACATCCTCCATAACATCTAAAGCTGATAAGGGAAGGTTTGTGAGTTAATTTCACTAAGATATAGCTCTCTGTTAGTATAAGTAGCAAATGGGAAATTGCAAAGTAATAGAAAATATATTGTGGAAAGAAGAGAACATTTTAGGCATTGCACAGAAACCCTAATTGTTTGACCTCTCCTTTTAGCTTTAGTTTGTAGTTCAGATTTTCTGTGATTTAGTTAAGAAATCATACATTCTGAGAGGCGTATGGGATTGAAAGAATCAGATCAAATCCAGAGTCGGTTTGTTAATCCCCAGTTGTCATTATGAAAATCTTCAATTGTTATTATGGGAAGGCTTGACAGAGCCATGTTAAAATTTGTATCCCTGGAATCTTGAGGGACCACCTCCAAAAGGAGTACAAGGTGGAAGACAGAAGGAGACAAATCAAAATTGCTGCAATTTAAAACTCAATGGCAATGACAGCAAGGAAAATGCAGTCTTTGCTGTGCTTCTTAAAGAACAATTAATGCCCAGAAATGGCTCTTTGGGCCACTGCTGTTCTAATAATAATGCATGCTCGCACTTATAGGATAATCTCATCTATTGTTTCTGATTGAATTTGTAATAAAGAGAGATTACCTAAGGAAAATTACTTGGTGATGCTGCCTATCTGTAATTAGACAAGCTCGTGTTTGGAAATATACAGTATCATTTACCAACTGCAGTTCTGAGGGTAGTTTGCATTAAAATGTTTCTCACATTACTGTACGCAATCTTTGTCAAATGAGGCCAGGTAGAAAAATATACATGAACTTAGCAAAATAAAAAAAAAAAAAAACAACAAAGAAATGAGGTATTCTGCTTACCAGCTGCTTTATATCCACTGGCATTTCTTTTTGAATCACACAATAATCTCCTTCAAATTCATAGCTGCAAGTACATGAAAGCGAATATTTAAACTTTCCAAAATATCTTAAAATGAAAAAAAAAAAAGGCATGAGGAATAATCTAAGATTGGATTTGGAGAAATACTCAGAAACAGTAACAAAGATTAGATATATAAATTATATTTTGATCTCGAAGCTGCACTGCAGTTGAAGTAGCATTGGATTTTCTGGCAACATATCCAGAATTTTCTTTTCTGAGACATGGAAAAATGCAGAGTAGGCCATTTATGTGGTCACTCAGTATTTTAGGTTTCCAATAAACAACAAAATCTTTGAAAAACTAAACCTAAAATCCAGTGTTTTCAATGCCTCAGCATCTTGCAGGGTTAATGAGTAGGTATTCTCTGGTTAAATGAATCTGAATTCTCTGCACAGATTAGAAATTTATGGTACTCTAGCTATCTAAGTGCATGCTGTGTTACGGAAGAATCACAGTAAAAAAAAGTGTTCAGAACTTGGCCATTTGTTTGTTTATACATGGGCGAGTAAATAACCTTACTCAAAAACCCTACATGAATCGTAGACATGCATAGAAGTACATGCTAAAAAGCCCTATATTTATGCAAATTTCATTCTAAACTTCATAAGGAAAATGTTCCCATCTTCCCTGCAGAAAAGTCAGAGTAGCTTCTTCTGGTGAAAACAGTGGGGTGTGTGGAGAGGGATATGAGAGATGATATGCAACATCAGAGTCAGAACAACTCTTACTGTGATGTTTGAGTATCCAATGATATTTGACATGGTTTTGCTGATTATATCTTCTCAGACAGATATGTTTAACTCCTTTTTGCAGGTGAAAATCTGAGATATAAAAAACATTCAGTGACTTACTCAAGGTAAGAGATCTGGACTGAGACTGAGGACGGCTCTAATCCACACAGCCATCCATTTTAACAAATCCCTGCACTTAGATTGTTACAACCTTGAGCAGTTGTATTGTAACAGGTAAAATATCAGGGGGATTGAAAACTTGAAACTAGCTATAGACCTCTTAGGAACAGTGACGACAACGCTTTTTCTTCTTATAAAGGCACTTGCTAGAGTAACAATCCAGACCTTCCAGGGCTCTGTTGCAGACAGAATAGGCACCAAGGTCATGATCTCATGAAGTTTCCTGCCCGAAGCAACTGGTGATTTTGTTTATGCCTAAATATATTTTCAGGCCATTGGTATGAACAAATGAGAATTTTCCCCTCTATAGATTTCCAAAATTGCTTACTGCTTATGGTTGCCCCTTTTACTATCTGCATACTCATCTGTTTTGAACTGTTTGAAGGAGATAAGCATCTACTGTTTCCTCTGTTTCTGTGATCATGAAAAAACTTTGACATGCAAGAGAATTTGAAAGATAAAATCAGATTTGAAAATAGAAAAGCTATAAAACATACTTTTCTTAAGCTACTGAGATATATGGTTGCTGCTTTTATGAAAACTGTAAAGTCTGTCCTTTCTATGTAACGAAAATCACTGTCAAAATTCAAATACGCAACCTCGTCTTTCTTTTGCTTCCTCCCTTAACTCTCCTACTTTATGAGCTGAGATGGTATTTATCAGGATAAACATGCTTGTTTGGCCTTTGGACCAGTTTTAGCCTCTCCTATCTCTACTAACAGGTCCTGTCTCCACTAACAGCTAGCTAGCATCTTGCCCATAAATTCCTGTTATTCTTTGGGCATCTAAAGCTCTAAGTTTCGTTACAACCAGGATAGCCCATCACACATGTACAGTGTACACATGACTGGCAATGCCGCTCTGTCTTACCCATGCACAGACCATTTTGTTTAGCTCCTATTTGAAGAAACTTAAACCCACCCTTCCTTCTCCTCAGCCTTAGTCACACCTAGTTCATGGCAAGTTGATTTAGCAGCTCACCATGAAACCCCCAGAATTGTCCACGGGTTTGATTATCAGTCCCATACACACATCCCAGCCTTAGCAACAGGAATGAGGAGGTAATTAGTAGGAACAGGATTCTCCCAAGCACTTTAAGATGTCATAAGTACAGAGTAGCTAGCAGCATAGAGAAGACAGAGATACAGTTTACAGTAAGTTTTTCTTTCATTACAGAGACAAGTTTAGGAAATACACTTAATCTGAGCAGGTCTTGGGCAAAGGGTTAGGAAAAGATCCAGCCATGGTGGAGAGCATCCAGTGTGTTTACCTGAAGATATTTCTCCTTAGCTCACCTAGTGGGAGAGCTAAAACATGAAGAAATGGGGAAAAAAGTAACTCTCAAGTAGCCTGCAAAGCCTAACATTATCATTGCCTGAGGTGTCTGCGCAGGGAGAGTTTTCACCAGGTTCTGCTGCCTCTTGTTGGATCCATGGGTTTGCACAGGCTTTTCCTGAAGCAGGGACCAGAAGGAGCCCTGGGAGACCTGGTAGCCTGGGACCATCAAAAGGGAACAAGGGGAGGAAATAGGCAATACTAGGATTACTGTTTTCATTATTCAGAGATGATAGGGACCAAAGGCAGCACCTCTTAGGGCTTTTAGTCAGAAAAGGCCCACATCAGATCTGCCATGGTCATAGTCTCATCTGACAGTTTAGAAGCATTTGTTTAGGATTTGTTTTGCTTAGTAGATATGTGTCAGCCTGCTAGGTAGGCTGGGTCACAGACTATTGCAATAAAAGGCAGAAAGCTTTGGAGGATGGGTGAGATGAAGATGAAATTGTCCTTTTCCCTGTTCATCCACCTATACCAGTACTGACTTCTATCCTCTTGCAATGTGTATCTGCAATGTCAGCAGGTACCTCTGTGATACATCCACTCTCCAGTGGTTGTGCATTTGAACTTCCAGTCTCCTTTTGTGTTAAGGTGATCTTTGTTCCTATAGCTACAATAGACTGTGTGCTGTGAAACCTTTGAAGGTTGTAACACATGAAGTCGTATGTTCCCATCGCATCATCAATGTATCCAGATATCCCAGGGTGTTCCTATGGGGTTTCACAAGCCAGGCTCCTTCCCCAAGGAAAGGTAACCCTTGCAAGTGGGAGAGAGCTATCTGGGTGCTTTTCCAAAGATCCTGAGAGCTCCCCTCTCCTCCTTTCCCACCTAAAACATCAGGAGATCCTATAGAAATCTGCATCAGCTGGGTAAATTTCCCAGAAATTTACACTTTGTTCTCTATTTTTAACAAGCAGGCTGCTTGTGTTACAGTCAGTGCCGAGCTTAGGGCCATTTTCTCTGCCTTCTGTTGCAGTCTTGTGCCTACCTTCGTTGAGGCTTCTTGAGTGACAGTGACAACAAAACCTGGTTGGAAAACTTGATTTGTCAGTGAGTTGAACAGTTTACTGTAATGTCAATGTGTGATATGGGCATGCAACAAAGAAACAGGGAAAGCTGTAAGTGAATCAGCACTCAGTCTTTGTCCCAGAAAGAAACAAACAGCTTCTAACATACTGAGTGAAAAACAATTCCTTGTGTTATCATCTCTGTCTCTATCACTCAGCTCATTTGATCCAAATCGGAACCTCTCCAGGGGTTCTATCATATGCTTGCAAATGCACCGTTTTTCTATTAAAAGCTATCATTCTCTATTGATAAAACCACGTAGTTAACATAACAAGAATCTCACATGAATTTATGAAGCTCAGAAATCATCACAATATAAGACACTCTTGCATCAATATTCATAAGCACTCAAACCACTCTTGCAAGTATGCTTCCATTCTTTTTACTTCAAGCATCACTTTCCCTTCGAGCAAGGCATCTCTTCCTTCTGTTGCATCAATTTCACAAGCTGTAAACAATGTGAATTACATTCCTTCCCCATCTCAGTAAAGGTCTTAAAGACCTGCAAAGAAAAAGATTTGTATTAGTGGAGGCTGTTATTACCACATGAAAATATTAAAAGAAATTTCTTATTTTTGCTGGCTCTTTTCCTGTCCAAACACCAAATATTTGGCAATCCACACAGTACTGGAAATTATAACTTTTATTTTTTCCATAGCAGAAGCTATAAGGCCTAATTGATTCCTGGTCCCAGTGAATAACATCAGGTTGGGTAAGTGTAGGAAACAATAAGAGTGTACTGTAGCTGAGATCAATACAGCTTGCTTCTGAACTCCACAACCAATCTCTCTGGCTACATATGCTCATAAATAGGCAGCACTGCCACTCAGCTACATGCCGTTAGTTACACTTTTCCTCAGAGTGTCAGAAGGTAAGTGGTATACCTAGCATTATCTCAAAAACAACAAGAAATGTTTCGTCACTCTGCTGGGCTATGGACTCTTGTCTGGCATCTGTGTTAGTTACAAGTGTTATTAGTAACTCATTTAAATTGGTTCTTACTCTTCACACAAGTCAGCAGCAGCTTTGCAAGTGTGTGTAGAAGCAACAACAAAATGAATTCTGAATTTAAAATGTACGACTCAAAAAATAAAGCAGCTTGAAAAGAAAATAAATAGGTTTACTGCCAACAAAACAAATATACTAAAGTAACAGCACTGGGCTTAAATATTATAGCATGACATCAAAACCTTGAATTGTGCTTTCAAAAACCTGGTAAGTATTATTTTCAGATGTTAATCTTTTAAAATTACTTAGGCATTTTTCACACAAACAAAAGTGTGACTGTAATAACCAAGTTCCATACACTGTGTTCTTTCTTTTTTCATGTTACTACAATCTTCTCAAGGCATCTAAAGCACAGTCATTAGCTCCACAATAAGATAACTGAAAAGAAATTCAGCTCACTGTCATAAAATAAAGAGTTCAAAGATCAGAAATGTAATGGCAAGTCCTTCAAAGGACGCATATACAAGGCTGTATATACTGGTAGCTTACTAGAAACTCAGCTTCCCTTCCTTTCCCCGTTTTCTCTTTGATCTCAAGCTAAACATCAGAACCCAGCTTTTAAAAAGACTTGAAGTGCCTTTCATTTTCTCTCGGCTGCCTGAGGAGCAACAACTCCTGCATCTTACATGAAAGAATTTATTTCTCCCTAAAAATAACTTTAGTTTCAAATGTCCCCTGCAAAGAGGTTGAAATAATTGATCCTCAACTCTGTGAAGACAAAAGAAGGTAATTGCATGGGTAAGCCATTACCTACAGCAGGGAAAAAGGCAGAGGAGTCATTACACATCTAGCTGGAGCAGTAATGGAACATTTCCTGCTTGTCACTTCCGTAAGAAAGAAGCACAGTTCATAGGTGGCAACATTTGGGCCCCTCACACATGGATCATTAACACTAGCCATGCTGGCTGAGCTGTTATTAGACACAATCTAGCAATTATTATCTCTCAGGTGTTGGGGTTTTTGTTTTGTTTTGTTTTGTTTTTTATTATTTCCCTCTGTTCCTTCCTGTAAATGTTTAGAACACTGGGAGGTTTTGCTCATTTCAACTATTCTTTGCTTCTCAGCTAACATTGCTCAAGTCAGGTACAGAGCATATGCTTTTGCTTTCAGTATGGTTAATTTAACAGGCAAGATCTAGAGACTAGGATACATTTTCACTGCTCACAGACGTATTTTTCTTCACTCATTCTCCTCTGTGTCATGACATGAGAAGTCAGGCAGGAGCACACCTACAGGTGATGAACAAACCTCCATGCTCAAATTCAGAACAATTAACCAGCCAAGGTTCAGATCTTCAGGTGTGGTAGAGCTGCTTTGTGGCTTTCAGGACTGTAGATGTATGAGAGATTTCACCATTAATATTTGCCCGGGTAGATCAAGGGAACAGCATCTGTCCACATTTTCCATTATATCAGCATGGCTGGTTGTGCAGTGACAACAGATGCCTCCACTCAAAAAAACCCGCTGGCGTCCATAACATGAAAGAACTCTTAACTGCAATTTCAAAATTTTTGGTATATCTTCTTTCAAAAGGTCTTGACTTGAATGCAGAGGCTTAAGGTGGCTTGAGGTGGTGAAATTACTTACTTGCTAACAAAGATAGAACTCATGAATAACTACATGATACAATTTTTAAAAATCTAAACCAGAGATATCCAGATTTTGTTGTGATTGATATCACAAATATGAAGATATGCAAAATGTTTTGACATTTCTAGTTTAAGCCCCATTACACAGCCCATGTGCTTTTTCTCAGAGGTGCGCTTTGGCCTGAAAGGTTCTCTTCCCAGCCAGAAGCTAGATAGACGACTCCATGAGCCTTCACACCGCAAATAAATTTTGGCCCAGAAAAGACTAATGATTGTAATACAGGTGTTGTTGCAGCAACAGATAATAAGACAAAGACACATGTTATTTTTAAGCTGTGGTTTTATTAGAGGCTTAGGCTATCCTTTTACTTCCACAAGAAAAGTATTCTACATAAACAGGTAATATGATTTAGATGTGCCAGTACTAGATTCTGTGCCCAGGGACTTGTTAAACCATTGCTGTCTGTACAGCAACATTATAAACTGCAGGCTCAAGCATGAGAGAAAGCTCACTTGGAGCCTCATACTACCTGATCCTGGTCTGACCTTGGCTGTCATGTAGCATGAGCCTGTAACATCTGTGCTGCTAAAGGAAACATGAGTTTCAGCATGTGAAGTATTCCACGGTGGAAAGAACATGAAATCTTCTAATCTCTAGATTTTATGCCAGCTAACCTACCTGGCACAATTTCGGATGTCAGCAGTAAGTTAAGTGCTGCTCTCAAACTGAAGAGCAGTACAGGCTGGCACTACAGGGGAGATGAAGGATCTCATAGCTCAGTCGGTTAGACCAAGGTCACAGGTTCGATCCCCTTTCGGTCCCCGTGTGTTGCCTGATCTCGTTGAGAGGCTTCCCTACCCATGACAGGCAGGTTGGATTAAATGAACTCTAAGGTCCCTTCCAGCCTAGGCCATTCTATGATTCTATCTACAGAGACCCAGCCAGGAAACTGAAGACCTTAACTTTCACCCCCCTACTGCAAATTAAAGACGGTGACTCTTACCCAGTCTTAGAAGTCTATCTCTTGAGCTTAATAAGAAAGCATCCACAAACAAAAAGTGTTTTCATTTTTCTGTCACATTTAAGATTTATTTAGTTTCAGCTGCAACAGATATATAGAGAGAGCAGTGATAAAACTACTACATTGAAAGTAATTCCTCATAAGTAGTTTATTATTAACATATACCTTGATCTTCAGAAAAAAGCCTTTAATATCACTGTCATTCATTTCAGCATTTATGATGAGGAATTATTAGGCATGCAGGTCCTACATCATGAAAACTATACCTTATAATATTTTTTCTCAAACAGAGGGAAGCAATCTTTAAAAAGATATTTTCCAACTCACATTTGTTACTACCACTTCACTGTATTTATTTCTCTAATTTTCTTCTTGTAATGTGACCATGGAAAAATGACCAGTTGCCATACCTTAAACAAAAGCATTCATTATCATACAGGAATCTGTTCAAAGTGATTATGAAGGTTTTAATTCATTATATACAATATGTTTATGATGGATTCCCTGTAGCATGGGTATATGCACAGTAGCAAACATTCTTAATGCTGGTGGCTTTAATGATCATTTTAACAACATCAGAAAACTCTTCAGAGTACTGACATGGGGTTTTTTACTTTTAATTGCTTTAGCTTCCCCATTCTTTTAAAGACAATGACCCTTACAAAGTATAAATGTAAAAGTTTTAATGTGTCCACTGCTTTTCAGTATATAAATCATTTCATACAACCATAGAATCATAGATTCATTCAGGTTTGAAAACACCCTTGAGATCATCGAGTTCAACCATTAACCCTACTCTACAAAGGTCACCCCTAAACCATACCCCCCAACACCACATCTAAACGACTGACTCAATGGTGACTCAACCACCTCCCTAGGCAGCCTATTCCAATGTCTGACTACTCTTTCTGTGAAAATTTTTTTTGTAATGTCCAGTCCAAACCTACTCTGTTGCAGTTTGAAGCCATTCCCTCTTGTTCTATTGCTAACTACCTGTGAGAAGAGACCAGCATCAACCTCTCTACAACTTCCTTTTAGGTAGTTGTAGAGAGTGATGAGGTCTCCCCTCAGCCTCCTCTTCTGCAAACTAAACAGCCCCATCTCTTTCAATTGCTCTTCGTAAGATTTATTCTCCAGGCCCTTCATCAGCTCCTCTGTGCTCGCTCCAGCACCTCAATGTCCCTCTTGAATTGAGGTGCCCAAAACTGGACACAATACTCAAGGTGTGGCCTCACCAGTGTCAAGTACAGGGGGACAATCACCTCCCTGCTCCTGCTGGTCACACTATTTCTAATACAAGAGTACCACAGAGTCCTACAGCTAGTTTTAGGTGTAGATGAATGCAGCTTAATACCACTGAAGCCAACTGTGTGATCACATCAGGAGTGAATATGGTCCTTCTAGATACAGGCTGGGCCTCTTCCAGAAAGACGGGTGGCTTTTGCAGCTTGGCTCCTTATTAAGCAGCAGTTTCAGTAGCTGATTTGCCCAGACTCTGCAAGGGAGGATACAGAAGACAAAAGGAGGGAATCTCCTTAGCTCAGGCCACTGGAAAGCAAGACTGCAGCTGCTGCCTGAGCCTGCAGTGGCCACAGTCCTCGCTGTGTTTGATCCTGCCTGTTTACACACCCTCTCCAAGCTATGCAAGCCTTAGGAGGTGAACTGGGGTTTTCAACAGAGATGCTGTGGTCCCTGCAGAGTCTCAGCCCTTCAGCCTGTCAACTTTTGGCAGCTGATCACAGAATCACAGAATTGTCTATGCTGGAAAAGATCTCTGAGATCATCAAGTCAAGCATATGACTCAACACATCAGCAATGTGGATGGGCCATGAGGGCTCTGGAGAGGCACAGGGAAGGGCCAAATTTTGGTGAACTCTGAAAAAGTAGGCATATGTTGTATGCAATATCACAGGAGAGTTTTCATTGTAGCATCACATAGATATTGAAGAGAGGATTTGCCTGGGTCATTACTTCTGCATTTGCCATTGGCACAGGAAAGAAATATCTTTCAATTTTGCAGAGAAGAGGCAGCAGTTTCTTCTGAAGCATCATATCACATTAGTGCAGACCAGCTGGCACTAAATACTAAGTCTATTTTGACCAGTTTCAAACCAGTTTCTGAGGTGTAACAGGGATGCACAGTTCATTGTAGGAGAAGGAAGTGGAATGAAAAGGAAATTGCTTTGCAGATGTACTGTCTGGTGGAGACATCAACTGCCAAAGTGACTGAGACTGTGAATTAACCCGTCCTGGGAAAAAAGAATCAGCTGCTGGAGGAATGAAGCAAAGAGGGGTGGAGTGCGGGAGGAATTAAAAATAAAAAATAAAAAGAATGTGAAATAGTCCTGGAAGAGGACTGAGAAGACTGAAGAAAATACTCTGAGCTAGAAAATACTGAGAGCAGAACTACATTTGTTTTTCATTGTAGGCTTGGACAGAAATCCATTTTTCTGTGTCATTTTGAGGAGGGAGGGGAAGAATTGCATGGAAGCAGTCCTGAAAAAACACTCTTCCCTATTAAGATTTATAGTTAATCCTGACTAACAACAATACTTCTAACTGATAAAATTTACGTAGCTGGAGATATGGTAAATAAAAATGCTACATTTCTTGGTGGTGGAACCCTTCTAAGTGGAACAAATGTTCTCTTTTCAGGAATGCAAGTTTACAAGGAAACGCCAATGGTATATGTAGAAATCTTGTTTCCTGGCTGCCTGGCTGCTCCATGAGTTCCAGATATTCTTAGTACTCACAGTGTGACAAGTTCACTCTCAAAGACAAATATGCCCAAGCATCCATGAAGACATGGGGGTACTGGGAGCAGTGATGTAAACATGAAGAGGAGGCTTTGCTTTTATTGCTTGTAGTGGCACAGATCAAGTAGCTTGGAATAATTAGTATTTAGTCTCTTTTCTTCCCCTCTCTTTATTTAAAAGATTAGAGGGATTTCAGTATTTCATAAACAAACTCAGCACTTTTAAAACTCCAACTTGATATGTATCCTGAATACATTGCATGTTACTGTAATGGCCTCAGCAGATGAGATCTTTCCTCATGACAAGCAAAATTCAGGTGCTTCTCTGCATACTGTGTATTGATCAGCTGTGTCTGGTTTCTCTGATAACAAATAATAGTGGTTTAAGTAAGAGAGGTGGTAAAAGCCTCTTTGGGAGCTAGGGGAGTGTAGTTTTCAGTGATTTTTCTCTCCAGTAGTCTGTTTTGAGGATTTCGATAATGCCCTGCCTCCTCCTTCTTCTCTTCTAATCTTCCAGGTGAAGTAATAGATGGAGAAAATACCTGTCTGTTGGATTCTTTTCTTGGTTTCCTATGGGGGGGAGCAAATCCTTACCTAAGAAATTCACTCTGCAAGCTGGATTTTGGTAAAGCTTTCACCCTTCCCAAACAAATAAAATCCCTTCTCTAATAACAGTCTCTTCTGTCTGAAAATGTTAAAAACTTTTGATTTGCTCTAGCAGTGAAGGGTCTTGATTTCTGGCATAATTGATCTGGTATCCTCCACCTATCCCTGTGAAATGATACTGTGAAATGGAACCGCTATGGAATGACAAAAGAAATAGGTGATGGTACCATTTGCCAGATGTGGTAAAACTACACCTGCCTTTTAATAGGGGCAGTGCCTAGTAATCATTTCTTAACATCTTATCTCCAGGTGCTCTTAGCTGTGTATCTGTTGTCAGCACTATTACATGATAGTGACTTTGGGCACTTTGGGCCAGGCACTTAGGAAAATGCCACTGCAAATTTAGGATGCTTATCTTGCCACAATGAGGAAAGCAGAGTGAGATAAGAGTCAAACAGCATCTTTTAAATCTGCCCAGACTGTGTTTCATTTCGCAATTCAGTGACAAGGAGTGGTGTAACAGGATACTAAACCCAGTAAAACAAGACTGCAATGCTGTCTTTCCAGTTTAGGTGACCAGTCTTTAAAATGGGAAGGCAAGTCTCAAGCTGGTAAGATCCACCCCAAAACTATGCATTGTTCCTCTGCTGCAATGTATCTGAGCAAGTGGACAAACTCCACTTCTGAGAGCACAAACTCCAGCTTCTGAGAGCACATCCCTCTCAGGGGGCTGAACAGTTCAAATATGGGACTTCCTAATACAGTATTTTTATTCCTGTTTCCAAGATCAACTTCAACTTTTTTATTTACTCTGAAGTTCCCTTATACTTAAGAAGACTTTCAGGGCATAGATAGCCAATATGAGTACTTACAAAACAACTCATACTATTAGGCAAATACCAGAACAGCTTCCTGAGCTACTAGACGCTGTGGCATCTTTGGCATCTAATTGCAGCCCTTCTTTAGGTCTAAACAACATTAAAAATGTGGACAGAATGCTCAAGCTGTTGAAAAATATAATAGCTTTAAAAAGTAGTTCCTGCAGATTGTTTTTGCATGACTTTCAGAAGCGTAGATAAAAGAAAATATCTGAAACCTGCATTGTGAGTTATATGACTTCCACTTATAATGAATCATCTCTGTGGGTTGTTGTGTCACAGTATCACAGTATCACAGTATCACAGTATGTTAGGGATTGGAAGGGACCTCAAAAGATCATCTAGTCCAATCCCCCTGCCTGAGCAGGAACACCTAGATGATCAGGAGGGCGTCCAGGCGGGTTTTGAACCTCTCCAGAGAAGGAGACTCCACAACCTCCCTGGGCAGCCTGTTCCAGTGTTCTGTCACCTTCACTGAAAAGAAGTTTCTTCTCAAATTTAATTGGAACCTCTTGTGTTCCATCTTGATTCCATTACCCCTTGCCCTATCATTGTTTGCCACTGAGAAGAGCCTGGCTCTGGGGTTGTGTTTTTTATAAACATCCAATTTCTGTCACTTTCAAACTAATACTAATATTTAATAATTATATCTGTGCTTATATCCCACAGTA
>NW_009719969.1:0-4026 GCF_000703405.1 Apaloderma vittatum | reverse complement strand
CACTCTTTCATTAGAGCTGTGTAAATTTTATTATCTTGTGTATATCTTGAACTAAAATAAATACAGATATTTAACACCATAGCACAGTCAACTGCAATAGCTAGTTACGATTGGGACAGCATGATACCATGCTTCAGTCCTTCTAGACAAATTGTTTGGAATAACTTGCTATAAAAGATCTGAAGATGTCTCCAAGGAAGAAGAAAAGCTACCCAAAAATGGAGAATTTCTTCTCAGAAAAACATGGAGACAGAAAAAAAAGGGGTATCCAGGGAGGTTGGATTAAATGACCTCTAAGGTCCCTTCCAGCCTAGGCCATTCTATGATTCTATGATTCTACTTTTCAAAAAATGCAATACTTCGTAGTAACCAACCACAGAAACAGACACATCTAGGAACTTCTGGCTTTAGGCCTCCAGTTGAATTCAAGACAAATGATTCTGTTCACTAAACAGTCACTACACCTGGGTAAACGTCTGTATCCAGTGTGCACTTGTCCTACTTAAAAATGTCAGTTAGAAAGAAGATGGATGATTAGCCTACACTGTTTATATTTCACCATTAGAGGCACAAAAGGAACATGAGTTAATCACTGACCTGATGCAAAGTCTAGCATTGCATCCTGAAAGAGAAAATCATTATTTTAATTGGAACTAATGGCTTGTGGCCATGATAACTCATGGTGAGGCACAATATTAATGTCACTTTGTCTGGTGACGGAATATCTCATGCCTACTTACAGCCTGCCACAGTGTCAGCTGATGCACGTTGACACTGTCTCCAGGCCAGATCCACAAAAAAGGTTTTGCTGCCTTTTATCCCTAAAAGAGGTATTTGAAGGTTTTTTTGCCTAATATCGCCTGAAACTGACAAATCCAAGTACAAGCCAGGAGTACTCTTGTCAGTGCTTAATCAGGAGGCAGTAATTACCTTCATGCATTTATTCCTCCTTTGTGTTCTATACCAACTGTGTTCATGTTAGTATCAAGAATAAACAGATGGACATTTCACCCAGGAAGCTATACATCAAGTCACGAAAAGGCAGGGAGAGAATTCTGCTTCTGCCAGGAAGTTAGGTGCAGTAGGTAATGTTGTCTAATAAAACAACATTATCATATCCAAAGAAAGAAAAGACTTTGAGATATATAAATATTATCTCCTGAAAAAATCAGGTTGTGTTGGAAATTATGGATTGTTTTTCTGTTGTTTCTAAAATGTTCAGAACTCTAAAACAGAGTTTGTTTTAATCGTTTACAGCTATCATAGTTTATTATGTTAAGAATTGGTATGTGAACTGACATCTGAACTGGAATCTTTATTACAATATTTCTCTTTTTGAGATGGAAGAGGGTAGTGAATGTTGAAAGCATTTATTTTTCTGTCTTAAGAGAGGGTTTGAGGACAAGAAGAATATAACATCTCCATGCCATAGCAAAAAAGTCAGTAAGTAGTGATGCTGGGTTTGACCTAAAGCCCTTCAGAACTGTCACTTTAAATTCCTCCCACATCGGTTCAGGCTTCAAGATTATAGCACCCAAATCACAACAGCGCAGCACAACTAAAGACTTTGGACTAGTGGATTGATTAGTCTTCTCCCAAGAGCTCCTGCAAGCATTTTTTTTTTCCCAACAAATCTGAGAGCCAGTTCATAGGCCTAAGATTAAGCAATTAATTTTTAATTCACTGTTCTACAGGATATTCTTTTAGTTAGGTGCATCCGTCAGCAACTAAATTGCACGATTAGTGTATTCATCTTAAACCCCCAAATTTTTATTAATTTCTTCATTTTGTTACATAAACAATTGCCAAACACTGGGTTATGCATGCAAAGATACCCAAAGAACTCAAGACTTCTGAGCTGTACCATAGTATGGATATTTGACTACTAGTGAGATGTAAAATGTTAATTTCCAAGGTAGCACATAATAAACTTAATCGACTTTTTTTTATGCCGTACTGTAAAAAGGGTATTCCACTTCATAACTTTAATCTCATCAGCTCCTGTTGACACCATACTGTAAACCGACACTTTAATATCTCAGCATAAATCCCAATGATGTCTTTTTCTTCAACCTCTTCTATTGATGCTCTGAAGCAAATGATATTTGTCTCATCATAATCTACCATATCATAATATTCTGTATGTGCATTGATCAGTGTCAAATTAATCATTACAATTGTTTTTGCTTCACATTTTTCTTTTTTATTTAAAAATACAGTGAAGGTGTTTCTCATATTTCTTGCAAAAAACTTCCCATATACTCCATCTACGATGCTTTCTAGTTGAAATCCATTTTTTCCCCTTCCTGTTCTGTGAAATTAAATCTGCATATACATTGTTGTATTTAAAACACATGACCAATTATTCCAATGGTAATTGAGAACTGTATTTAAGCTAATGTGATAATCCAAAATTTCTGCAAACCTATCCCAAAGCATTCTTCCTTTTTTTAAATCTTGAAAAGGTCCGTCTTTTATTTTCCAGTAGTGAACTATGACATGTAAAATCCATTTTTTAGCTGGAAGGACACTCTGAATTCAAGGAGGCTTGGATGCTTATTTAAATATTTTCCTTTCCTGGAACCCCTTAAGCTTTGAGTATTCTGAAGTAACACCTTTTCATAGTAACTGTCCAGCCTTTTATTCTTAACCCTTTCTGTTTCCAAGTGTCCTACAAAAAATTTGCTTTTGAAGCTGGATCTCCTTGTTTTTATCCCATTAGTGACTTGAACAGTCATATATCACCCTGGAATACGACCAGGGGCAGTGGGAGAAGAAGCTCAGTATATCAACTTCACATAGCAGACTGAAAAATGACTCTGTAGCCTGCTTGCAGGAGAAATTACAATAGATCTTGTAAATATTTCTCTAGTGTATAATTCTCTGCTTAGGCAAGTTTTCACTTTGGATCGAATTGTGGTCCATGAGAGGGTATTATTACTAAACAAAAAATAAACCTTAAGAAATTATGATGCTCTGTGAAATAGTGGAGGCATGGGGGAAGTTATTGACTATTCTAAAACGAATGCAGGAATAGTCTGTGTTATATTCATTCACCTTCCCAGAGATCATTGTTGGATGACAGCTTTGCTAACAGGGCATTTTTAGGCAGAGGCATGGTCTGCCCTAATAGAGCCATTATGAAAACAAATGATTCTCTTTATCCCCTCTCAACTGAAATAAGGGCTTATGAAGCTGCATTTTGAGATAGTGTGCAACAGTACATATGGTCTCCTTCTTGATTTGTTTCAAAGACAAATAACTCTGAGAAGTTCCATTTAAAAAGTAATAAAGAATATATTAGGCTTAAATCTAGGGTAAGCTAAGCTAACTGTTTTAAAGAAAAAAGGTGAAAGAAGGTTTTTTCTGTCCACTTTTATAATTAAATAAGTTAGAGTGAAGTATGATTTTTATGAAAGCTTGAAAATACCACCATGCTCCTTCAGAGTCTTATTCATTGTCTTGGAAATGAAAAGGCAAACATATGTTTCTGAGAGATGTGAAAGTCCAGCTATGCTTAATTTTGATGACCATTACAAAAGCACAATTTGAGAGATTATTCCTATGGAAAAGCTTCATTTGGGAGCACGTGTCCTTTTTCTCTACTTTATATACTATTATTCACATATGTGTACATTTCCATGAGTGCTGTCAAGCAATGATAGCTGTACCTTCTGGGGCTCCAGAAGACAGCTTTGAAAATCATAAAAGCATTTAAGAAAAGCCTTTCATGCCAATAAATATTGAAATGCTTGTAGACTGCAACAACTCAGTTATTTCGAAGTTATCTGCCATTTGGCCATGGCCCTTGTCCCTGTAGGTGTATTGCCTGAACAGCCTGCAGCTGCTTTTCAGCCTCAAACTGAGGAAGTTGGACAACTCAGTTCATTTACACACCAAAAAATTTATATCCCCTGCTGTGGAGAAAGGGCAACTGCTGTGGGGGCTGTCTAAAAATGCATGCTGTTATAAGATGGGTATTAGTACGCCATTAGTATCACCACAGGCAAATCAGAGCTTAAGTCA
>NW_009719968.1:0-34921 GCF_000703405.1 Apaloderma vittatum | reverse complement strand
TTTCCCCTGTCTTCTAAACCAAGACACCTACCTTTGCTAGTTTACTGCCTCTGTGTGAGGTGGAAATGCAGGACACAGCCCAGCAGCCCAGTGCCTGCCATGGGCTCTGTTACCTGGGTCACTGTGTTGGCTCTTATCAACAGGAAAGAGAATTGAGTGTCTGGGGGTTTGCAGGGCCTAGGCAGCTAAGCTCTGCTGTATTTTTGTGTATGAATCTGATAACAGGGAAGCGTGAGATAGTGCTATGCACTAGTCACCATGCACATCAAAAGCCCAAACCAAACAATCCTGCTTTCACTTGTGCCAAAGATGAATATGACAATTTCACCCGTCACAACTATGGAGACACATAGACACAATTCTAACTCTAGCCTTAAAATCACATCCATCTGCCCAGCTTAAGGCAAATTGTAACATGAAGGTAGTTTTCACTGACCTGTAGTGTTGCCAAGTTACCCACCGTGTAGATTCTCTGAAATTGCTATAGTAAGCAGACAGGAGTACAAAGTACACAATAGCAAAAGAAAGCAGACCACACAGCCATGGCCCATAGGAAGCATAAAAGCGGTTTTTTTTCCTGGATCATATAATCAGATCTGTGTTACTTGATCTTTGAAGCTATATCGCAGTGACTTTCTGTGGTTATTTAATAGAAAATCCAGGACACCATAGAGTGCGCAGAACCCATTAAAAGCAATATTCGGAAAAATGAGTGTGATACTGCATAGCCTTTAAAAATGCGTTTCATAGGTTATCTCTCACTAATCAAATAGAACCTGTGAGGGAATAAAAAGAACCTAGCAGTATGTGACAGGTACTTACCTTAAGAAGAAAATGGACATATCTGTGTTATTGTTTTCTATTACAATGATTATCAGAATACCCTTAGAAGTGTTTTTCCTGTACTCTGCATTCAAGTGGGAAATCTGCAGTATACCATTCTGAGACATTTCACAGTTCTCCCTGCTGCCAAGTTAACATCAGGTGCAGCTAACTCCTTAACTTTTATCTACTGGCTATTACATTGTGGTATATGTTTATGGAGTTTTTTGTGGGAATGATGTTTTATGTACATTGAGAGATAAAAGACTGCATTGTGGCTCTGGACCAGGAAAGTTTAGGGATACATGCACATGTGTCAGTACCATTTGTGACAATTTCTCTGAATGCAGACACAGCATTCAACCAATATCCCTGGCACTTTTCTGCTTCCTCCTAGTGTTGTAGAATCTTCCAGAGAGATTTGCAGGAAGGCAATGTGATGAGGTAAGGTGTAGCTGTAGTGCTAAGCAGCCAGGAGGCAGGTTGTATCTTTCCATAGTGATGACTTGTGCAGTGAAGGCACAGCGTGGGGTCTGGGTTCGTCTGGTTCTTAAACATGACTGAAAAAGGAGTGCATAGCTGTAATGCCATAGAGACTTCAGCTGCCATATTCTTTTGTAGGATTAAGTAATCTGGCCAGTGCCAGTCTCTGGAGGTCTACATTGCAAGATGGAGCAAACAGACAGGCAGGTAGCCATGTCCGATGTAAGGCATGCAGACCCCGAGATTTGCCTGCCCAGAGAGGGCGGTGCAGAGCATAAACATAGTCTGTTCTGAGCCTGGAATCAGAACTGAAATCCAAATTAGTGATCATATGGTCACTGTTTCTTTTCACCTGGAAGGTGTTATATCTCAAGTATGAGCAGAATGATGCTGAGAACACATCTCATATGACTAAGATGACAAGCTTTTCAACAGAAGAGGAACCTTAGCCCCCTATATAATATATATATATATAAGTCCAAACAAAACTTTATAGATGACACATTGGCAAAACACTGCCAGAATAAATTTTTATGTGGGTATAAAAATATGCTCAGTGGGTGTAAATTTTATATGCATTTCAAAATCTAAATTTGACAAATTGATGGGTTTGCAGGGCATATCTATATTCTCTTTCTTTTTTTGAGGTGATAAAAAATTCAGGAGGTGTAGGCTCAGATAAAAATAAATGTGATCACATAAGGTATTTGATTTAATTTATGAAGCACTACCTGTCCTTCTTTAACAGGCTACTCAAGACGTTAAAATGCTCTAATGCTAATGCTCTAACGTTAATGTATTCGTTAACATTAAGTGCTGTCCTTGGTTATAAGTGTAGATGGCACTTTTGTACCACTATTTACCTGTGCTTGCTGTTATTCACTGTTCTTTTGCTTCCTCCTGAGCTCTGATGCTGTCCAGTTACAGTTTCTTTACTTTGACAGTTCCTGTTAGCAACTTCTATTATACACCTGTGGTGGGATTTTAAAAAGAGAGCCTTGCATCCTTTCTCTGATCTTTCCACTCCTTTTTGCATAGTGCTTTTCTTTTCTTTCAGGTAAAGCCTTGATTGTATAAGAAACAAGTTTGAGTGCTTATCTTCATTAATGCCTAGTGGTCTTTCTACATATTCTGTTATGCTTGTCTGGCTGGGGTAAAACATGTCTACCTGACTAAGCTTTTTATTTTGAACAGGTTTCACTGAGAGCCAAAAACTCTCAAAGAGAAACGATACAGGCTTTCTTGGCCTGCTTAAGTTCATCAGCTTTCAATTTTCAGATGTCAAATTACATGAAATCTGTATTCACTATGCAGGGGCCACTATCAGGTATCTTAGCAGGCTTTGTGTACCTAGTATATCACCAGGTACTGTGTCAGCCTCTTGCCTTCCCTGACACATCAGAGTTCCACTGCAGGAGGAATGGAGACAAGGTCTCTTTTTTTGACCAAATGGAGAACTGATACTGGGATACATAACAGTCCTAGTAAGCAAAATGCTCTTGGATCCCAGTAAGGTCTTGTGACCACTGTCGATATGGTCCATAAAGTGTCCTGGAAATTGATATCAGATACTTGCTTCTGGCTGTAAACACCTCTTTTCTTATCTGGCACTGAAAAATCAGAAGAGACTGTACTAATGGAAGACTGTACTTCACCGCCAAATCTGCAGATGCAGTATTAAGTCGACACACAATATTTGTAGTGTTTCATAGTAGTTAATAATGTCTCTTTTACGCTCTTGTGCTTTGACTTCTTGAGGCTTCACTGCTGTAAGCCTTCCACATCAGAAATGTCAGTGATCACGTTGCCTGTAATAGTGTTTGTTCCAGGGAATAATTATGGTTGTTTGAATGGCGAGTTGACTAATGGATGAGCAAACTTCAGACTGGTAGTTGCACACCTCTAACCTGACAAGGTTTAGTTTTGACCTGAGGGGACAGCAGCAGGCTGTGCCTTAAACACCAAAGGGGAAATGCAATCATGTTTGTGGAAAGCCCCCAGAGTACAGAGCCTGCATGGCTGCAACACAGTCTCACTGTTGAAAAGACAAATGAGAAATTTCAAAAAGGTGAACACATCGTTTATACCCTCCAGCTAGTACTTATCTTGGGACAGATGTTTGATGGAAAGTGTTTGCTGGAAAGAAGCTGAAGTAAACAAACCTTATTCATTCAGAAGGCTATGATGAGAATTATGAAGCTGGTGGAGGGAGCGAGGGTCAGTAAAAGTCAATTCAGAAAACTTATCTTTGCCCAAATGAAACAATTAGAGTATCCAGAGAAAGCAAGGCTATGTTGGAACAAGGAAATATTCTTGGCAGACACATGATCATATTCTGTGCACTTCTATTTATGAGCAAATGCAGAATTTCGCTCTTGGCCTAACGTGATGTTGAATTATTGAATCTTTTTAGTTAATTTGCTTCTCAACAGCTATAAAATCTAAAAAAGTGATAGGGTAGAGTTTAATTTTGCATAGATTCTGGTTTGAACAGTTGTTTATGTCTTATGCGTGACTTTTTAAAAACATACTTGCTCTACGATCCTCATCTTAAGCTATCAGTGTCAGTGGGAGTTGTGTAACTGATTTAAGGGTATTAGATCAGGTCTTACATATTTCTCTTCAAGGCACATCTGTAGACTTTGTTAATAAATTACTTTGCACTTGGGTAATCTTAACACTGCAAACTCAATATAGCTTTGGGAGAGGGAGGTGAATTCTGTTCTGCTTCATGTACAAATGAAACCATGAGTTAAGTACTAATTCTTTATTATTGATTACTCAGTACTCATTGGTAGTGATTTTTGTGAAACAGGATAGAAATACCACTTCATTTTCAGTTCCCAGGCTGCATTTTGAGTTGATAGTTAAAGCAAAAGTAAAACGCTACAACAAAACAGACTTGCAAACCAAACAGCTTTTATGTAGAAGTCAAAGAAAGGATTCTTCCAATACTAACTTATGAAAGGTACCAGTACTTTAAGAAAGGGATTTAGTTAGTTTTAATTAGCTTTGAGAACCCAGATTTGGAGTAAGAATGTGATCTTTTTATCATACGTGTTATCATACTTTCTGAAATGGAACATCAGATGCCTGTTCTTTATGTACATCAGCATGATCTCTAAAGATTTCCTTACTGATTGGCACCTGTTATTTTCTGTGTGTGTTACAAAGTCTTAACTGGCTTACTTGAGTACTTAGTTAATTTTATTATATCATTTGCAATCATAAGCTACATATATTACAAATTTCTTGTTGATATTTTTACATTTCAGTCTGCGCGTTCTGGACTGTGAACTGATCTGGAGCACGCCTCATGTTATGACAACCTTAGAATAATAACAAAACTTATTACAGACTAAAAAGACAATGTGTATGAGAAAATATTCTACTTTTCCCTTTATTTTGGCCTGGGTTCACTTTTCTTCTGAGAGAGGGAAGAAAAAAAGATATGATTAGGCTAAAATATCAAGATCAATAACTCACCAATGACAGGTTAGATCAACACATGCTGTTTGGAGTTTTAGTGGAAATAGAAAAGAACCAGCAGAAACATTTCTATTTTGTCTGTCTGTAAAAGGACATGTTGGAATCTATAGAATAAGCCCTGCATGTAGGCATCCACTGAGAAAATTGTTGAATTTTTGAATGACAGAGTATTTAATGGGAAACCAAATCTGAAGACACTAGAAGACAGTAGAGCCTGTTACAACACAAAGGCATTGAAGGGCCAGGAAGGAAGCATGTAGAATATGAATGACATGATCAGTGTGTTCCCTAGATATATGGTATATTATAGTCGGTTAAAAAAGGAGGAGGAGACAGATCTCAAGAGTGGAGGAAATTAGTCCTGCTTCCAAGACTTAACAATGTTATTTTTGGCATGAGGCTGCAAGAAAGTGAAATTTTCTGAGATGTAAAACTTTGAGCTTGATAGAGAAAACTGATCAAAGGAGATGGACACATACTTAAAACTAGGACATGGAAATTATTAGTCAGAAGGGCAAGAATGTGTTTTCCCTCCTTTTGACCCTGTACCACAGAAGAAAGCTCCCAGTAATGTGCAGAGCAGGCTGGTCTACCATACCTCCAAGAGAGTGAGATTTCAAAAGACTGCATGCTTGGGCTTAAAGTGCATTTTTCTTTGTGTGTTGAGTTCAAAGCAAGCCTGAAATTGCAAGCAGAACTCAAAGCCGTTGTGGTTTCACCTCATTTTTACGCAGAGCCCATTGAGGTTTGGGGGATTTAATTCTAAAGCTGTAAATCTGAGTAGGTTCACACAGAACTTAGTAAAAGGTTGTTTCAAAGAATGGCAAACTCCAAAAGCTGTCAGAGAACTTTGGCTGAGGTTGTAACTTGCAAGTAACAGAACAGGAGGTCAGGGAACTTCTCCAGGATTTTCAGTGTTGCTGGGAAATTTTTTCATAGCTCTGCTTCTGTTAAGACTGTGGCCAGCTGCGTCGTAGCTTCCAGCATGGGGTCAAAATACTTGTCCTGAATTTATAGTAGAGGACATTCATGAATCTCATTATCTATAAGTGCCCTTGATTTCAAAGAGAGGAAAAACAATGCTAAGCATAGAGTTGTGCTTATAATGATGGTTGTAAACTGAAGAAAGGAGGAGAGAGTGAGGGGAGTGGAATGAGTGTTTGCACAAAAAGTAATGGAGTAAAGAGTTTATCAAGAATCAGTATTCTTAGTTTCTGGCTGAGGCTGTAATGCCTTAGTACATTTCTCTGAGATCTTTCTTTCTGCTGTAGCTCTCCATATAGTGGCAGCTGCTTGTTTCCCAGTTTATATCATGCAATCTGTGAAATATTTTTTAAATTGCTGCAATGTTGTGCTCATGCTTAGCTCACATTCTGATTAAGTGACACTTTTTCATTCTCTGTGGTAGCCATGACAATTCTTGCATTTTCCTCTAGCAAGAAAGAAACTGTTAGATGATTAAATGCCTCCTGGAGTTCAGTGCATTTCCCTCTAACAAGCTCCCTGCATCTTTCCGCTCCTTCCTAGCCTTTCTCAGTCTTTGTGTCAGCGGCAAGCCCTGAATTGTGCTGTTTGGTTTGGAAGCTGCTGTTCCATGTCTCCCATCCCTTCCTTGAGAAATGTTGAGAGGAAGTGTGGACAGTGTCCTTCCCTGCCTCCATGCCACAGGATTCAGGGTTATCTCTGTTAGACACTTGCTTGTTTATGGTTGCAGAGTATTTTAAAGTTGAAATAGATGTTTCCTTACTGATTAGGTACATGGATATACTGGGGCCATGTAAGGAAATGCTTGCCTTGGTGGGTGGCTGCATTTTCCTCCCTCCTCAACAGAAAAATAATAAGAAAATAATTTTGAAATAAGCATTTTGTCTTGGAATTATTATTTTCTTCTTTAGAACAAGAACATTAGTGTTAAATGCAGGTTTAATATTCTGCATCAAGGTGGAAATCATTTATAGCTGACTCAATTTTAATAAATATACTTATATCTTACCTTAATAGCACTATTGTGGCATTAAGTAGTCTGTATAAAATATCTTTAAATAAGGTATATCCGTTGGAAAAACAGGATATATCTTAAGGAAAAAGGCACAAAGCTGAGGTGCCATAATCACTTACTTTTACTTCTAATGACTACCATGGCTGTTCCAGAAATAGTCATACATTTTAGGTAATTATCTTTTAATCAGGCTTGTGTGCTACACCTCTAGAAAATTACCACCTACTGAAACAAAGCTACAGAAATATCTTGAGTGTCTTATTAAGTTCTTTCAGCCTTTAAAAAAAGCCTTTTGAAAAGTTGAAGTTTTGCTCCCAGTCCTGCTGGTATCAGTCTTGGATAACAATGCTGATGATAATTACATCAACTTGACACTGGTGCCAATGGTGTAAAAAACTGGCTTAATATCCAAGACTTTCTACCTCAAAAGCCAAATAGATTGTTTTAAAATCTCAGTTGTAACTCTGCCGAATTCTACCTGCTCGAGAAAATCGTTCATTACCTTTAAAAATCTATGGGACCTTGTTATAGTAATAGCAAGAGCCTTTCCCTTACACTCATTATAATCAGTATTGATTATAATGTGGAATGAAGAGTCCTCTAGTAGAATAACATTACTGTCTGATTTAATCAGATAATTGCTATCTTTATTCATAAATATTGTGTTTTATTGCTTTCTGTTAGTGTGGCACATGTGGGATTCATAATTTATTTCAATTACACCAGTCATGCAAGAAGCTAGTGAAATGTGATATCAGCAATGCTGCTTTTACTGTACCATCAGAGATTTTCTGGAAATGGAGAGGCCCATCCTCTAGGGGACAAGAGCTTTTTTCCTGTCTTTAAAAAGCATCTATTATGTGTGCTGATAAGGTCTAAATAGTAAAGGAAAATTAATCTAGACAGCTTATGACACTCTCAACTTGAGTACCAGGAATTTGAACTAAAAGGAAGAAGGGTGAAGGAAGGAGAGAGAAATGGGTAATTGAAAGAGAGTAGGCAGAAGAGAAGAAAGGTGAGAAGAGTCTCAGAGGTGGTGAAATGAATGAAGGCTAAGAAAGAGAGAGTGTATGAAGTGCTGTAGAAGCATTAGGAGATCTGCAAATGCATTTTCTATGCACAAAACACATTTGGCTGGACAAAAGACTTGGAAAGTCATAACAAACAGATAAGAAAAAAAGAGCTGCTTTTCACGATTCTTACATTTGTGAGCTCACTGAAAATTTCCCCGAGTTTACACTTCCCCAGAACTGCAACAGTCCCAAGCTTTATGCAGCTTTACTTCACACCCTCATATCACAGCCCATAGACTCTGAGTCACACTTTCATCAGAGCTTGTGAAGCTCAGGCTGAATAACAATGCACTTGCTGGTGCCTTTCAGTTCTGTTTAGAGATCATCGAGACTTTGTAGCTGGATTTCCTGGAACAAAGATGTAAGTGCTTTCCTTTGACCTGGTCTTGTGGCAGGATCAGAAGTGGCAGTTATGGGTCCAGGGTTCACTAGCAGTGACCGTGGAAAGACATCAGATATTGAGCACACAGAGTTTGCACGAGACTCTTCAGGGACTCTTGGAAGAAAAGTAGAGGAAAATCAGACTATTTCTAGGGAGGAATAAAGGATACTGTTGGAAGTGGGCTTTCTGACATGCTTAGGAGATGTTGCAGAGAACTAACTGCTCCAAGCCCTCCCCTCCCTGCCTTCTTCTGAAGGGCAAAGCCTCTTGGGCTCCTTGTCTGAGTTTCGATGGAACATCTGATGAGGCTCTTCCTTCTGTTGTGTTTTCTTTTGTACTCAGCTTGGCAACTCTCCGTCTTAGTCCTGATGTAGTTTTTCAATGGCAATTATAGCAGTAATATGAATTTGCATGAACAGTAATATTAGGAATATGTGTTTCTGTTCATGCTCTAAAGTAATTTTACAGTCTTGGAAATTTTCAAGCGGCCAGCCAGCTCCTCAGAGCTCCTGACTGACAGCACCTCAGCACAAACGGGGGAGAACTTGTAGAAACTCTAGAAACTTTTTGTGATGCTGTAACAGATTATACTGAAAAAACCATATTTTTCATGTGAAGTATGATGCATTCTTGACATTATACAGATTTCAAGCAGTCTAATGTAATGCCCTCCATCTTTAATTATTTGTAAAAGAGATCGATTGATTGATTTATTATCATGACGGAAAAGGCCACTTTGTTACTCTCTGAAGTTCATGCAGGTGAGGAGAGAATACTGGAAAATGAACTTTTCAACCTGGTGGCCCCTGCTGTCATGGCAGGCAGCAGTCTGTCAGGAACAGAAGTTCAGCAATAGAGAGCAGTAATGAAAAAACGTGGCTTTGCAACTTTTCTCTGTCAATAACAAAGCTCATCTTTTTTGCCAGCAAGACATTGCATGCAGCACACATTTCAAATTCAGTTAATCTCAAAATAATTCAAAAATCAAAGAGCTTATTCAACCACCAAGACATACCAGATTGACTCGCTGTGTATTCATGGAGGGGATAGCAGAGAGAAAAAGAATTCAATATCAGAATCAGTAAAAGCAGCACTAGTTTTTGTTCAGTCTAAATTGTTTTTAGACCACACAAACACACTATGAATGCTAAAAGAGTTTCCAAAGAATATTTTATGATTGCATTGTCTGCATGACTCATCTAGGAACAGAATTCACAGAAGTGGCAGTTGTACGTATGTGCACATGCTCTTTCTGCCTCACTGCAAGAACTTGCATATATTTAACATTATTTCAGGGCTGCATATGCATCTACTTTCACCACACACCTGACATTTAAATCTAGTATCAAAGAGCATGTGCACATGCAGCTGATGGGCTAAGAGATTTTGCTGTGGTATTAGTATTTGTTTACCCAGTTTCAGTGTTTTCTGTTGTAAATGTTGCATGGAGAATAATTCAGACATTGAATTATTACAGAATCACTGCTGCCAAATTAATATGCATGTATGAAAGAGCACCTTCTGGAGACACTGCCTATAGTGGGTGAAGGTATATAAATGCCCTTTTTTTGTTAAGTAAAAGAATGTATTTACCTGTAAAGCTTGTCAGGATGGAGGACTGCACCTCAGATTAACAGCATGGTCCCATAGATACCAGTGCTGTTCTGTGCCACTGAGCAGGCAGTGAAGGGGGGTGGCACATGGTTTAGGTTGCTGAGATTAGGACCAGGACCTACAAGAATTGGAAGGTGATGAAGTAGAGGAGCCTGTCCTTGCAGGTGAGCACAGGGAACACCTGGGAGCTCATGGTGTGCCCTTGGCTGTTGTACGGAATGCTCAGCTTAAGCTGAACTGTTGCAAGGATATACGAATCAAAGGGTCCTTCTGAGCAGGAATAGATTAATCAGCAATAAATTGCTCTTCTCTCTTTGGCTCTAAATTAATGTAATTTCAATTTTATCTTTTATATCTATCTTACAAGTTTTCCAGACATTGAGCACTGAATTGCGGCAGACACGCAACCTAGTTCCACTGTTCTCCTGCATGAAGTGTAAAGGGCTTTTATTCTTGAAACTTGTAGACAGCTGAATAAACTGATTTGTTTCACTTGTTGGTTATCTAGGCTTTGTTTGTTTTTGCACAGCAGAGTGTAATCCGATATAAGTCAATTACAGACCCCTCTTTTGTCAGTCAAACAGTGAAGATGCTAACACTCACAAAACACTTATATTTATTCAATAGGGAAGTGTGCCAGCACCAAGGTAGAAGGCATGATGTGACATGAGATGACTTCAATTTCCGTGGAGACTTCACCAGGGTGATGTTTGCAGAATTTGGGTCACATGATAAGCATTTAACCAGCTAACAGCCAAATAATGAAAAGGCCCCACAAACCCCATATGATTTCTGCATAACCTGGAAAGATGTTTTTTTTCTCCCCTTCACATATTCATGAAGTATTTCATTACTTAACAGCAGGGCTGCTGTGGGATAAAGATTCAAAGCTATTTGGAACAGAAGATCTTGGGTCATACAACTATTTGAATAAACTATTTCACTGGCTTCTAGCCCACTTCAGTAATGGAGTGAAAAAGTTTGGAAATACTACTTAAAAACAGGAATTGTGTTTTAAGAACAGGTAGTTGGGATCATATAGGAGGAATTCACTTCTCTGTCCTGTCTGTGGCAGTGACCAAATACCAAGAATTATGGGAAAATATGTTTTTTCTCCCTCTCCCTGACTCCAGCAATCAGACATTTTCACTAATGTGCAGATATCTCAAAACTGCTCTGGGAGTATAACACTGCTTGCATAGCTCTGTTCTATCTATTTCTACTACTCATGAAATCTTTACTTCCTCTCTGAATGGAGGTCAGCAGTAGCAGTTCACGGCAGAGAGCCTGGAGGTAGGGCTAGTAAGCCATTTTGCTGTGTGTAAGTGTCCCATAAAACCTGGCTTTGGTGCATTTTGGCAAGATTTATTCAGTGTCCCCTTCTGAAACCCTTCTTCTTATCTTATAATACATAAAAATCACTTACAATTTCAGCAAACTTGTGCTGTCTTCCCAGGCAGCTCCACTGCAGCTTTCTCAACTCGCTGCCAGTCCATGGAGTTGTGATAAACTGGGTCACACCCATGAGGGAAAACAAAAGATAAAAGGAGATTACAAGAGCATATTTGCTGTTGAAATCTTGCTTTAGTTGTTCCCTGTTGACAAGAGTGCTGCTATATGTTCTTTATGTTAACATCAATTATTTATCTTCCTTTGGCAGCATGCCACTCTTCCACCCACTTTTAAGTGACTGATGTGGTGAAGTAATGAGAAATGGCACACCACGTGCCAGCACTCCTCAGATTAGCTAGAGGGGAATGAGTGAACAATATGTGCTCTAGCTTTTATGCCTACATTATTTTCTAACAACACAGATGGGGTCACTTACTTCCCTTCCTTGTTGGGTCTGTCCCACAGTGCTGGTTAGTCCACTTGTCTACTCTATGAAGACTGCATACGACATGGAAGAAGGTTAACTGAGCAAGGGCTGATACCTCTACTAGTTCCATTTTCTCTCTTTTCACTGTTTGAAAAGGGTTCATCAGCAAAGCAGCGGCAGGCTGGCTTCTAGACTGCTTGCTCACACAGTAACAAGAGCTCCAGGAAGTATCGTCAGGTCCCTGCCCCACTGCCTGCTAATTAAAAAAAAAAACAACAGTAAAACTCTTAACAGTCTTTTGCCCTGTATGTGGGCATTGATTATGGAGGATTAGAGTTGTTGCTATTGACAAAGTGAATCAGATTAAAATCTGCCACTGACTGTTCCAGTTCTTTTGTGAGTGAAGAGGACAACAAGTGTCCTTTTGCTTTCCTAAAGTAACATCAAGGAGTAACCCCTGAAATCAGGACAAAGCATTAATGGAATGGAAAACAGCTCGGGGTTCGTTCTCTAGTGATCAGCTCTGCAAAGTTGCATCTTTCTTTTGTGCTTTAAGCTCAAAGTTATAGACTTTTTCTGTTTGATACCGTCAAATACAATTGCTTGCAATCAAACCTTTTAACTGTCTGGCTGGAACCATTTATTTTTAATGTAAAAGACATAGGCAATTTACAGCAAATAGTAATGGAAATGTAATGGAAATGTATTATAAATGTTAGAGGTTCTGAGCAGACAATATGTTATAAAACTTTATGTACCCATTTTACACATGCACAGCTCTCTTCAGCTGCAATGAAAAGGCCTAGTTAACGTTATTCCTTACATCTTCATTCTCATTAATGTTCTTTTCACATCCCATCAGACTAGTTCATCAACTGCCACATTAGAAATATGTATGCTCTTACATAACATAAAGCAGTACCTAAAAGTCCGGTAAAGCTTTCTTATTATGAAAGGTTACTCATTACTTCATAGAAACGAAGTTTGGTGTGCCAGCTTACGAAAGCGTTGGGGAAGAGATGATTCCCACCAAAGCCCTGAGCATTTATTCAAGTAGTTTTATTTCTGCCATCCAGAAAGGATGCAACCTCTACCTGTATTAGTAAAAATGCATTAAAAATATCTAGATTTTAAGGCTGATAATCTGTTTTGGCATGGAACTTAGGGCTATTTCTCTTTCTGAAACATTAGATCAAATATATGAAAATTTTAAATGTCGTATGGCTTTATGCCAAAGTCCCAGTTAATGTAAGGTCTAGAGCATGTCTTATGGTAGCTCTCATGCCTACGACATGGAATACAGCATGCTTTTTCCTGAAAGAAGGCTTACCTCAGCTATGTTGCTCTAGGTTCTGCTAAAAGTTTAAAGTTTGCAAAAAAAATCCATCACCTGGTCCGTCCTGCTGAGTGTAATGGAAATCCCTTCCCGTCTGTGGTGATCTGTGTAATTTGGAGTGCACAGGCGCATGTGATGCTTTTTGTTGGCTGCATGGAAAGAGCAGACTGGAAGGATCCATTAATGGTGCTATTCAGACACAATGTCCTTTGAGATAGGTGGTTGCAAGTTTAGGTGTTTGACCAGATTTATGTGTAGATTGGAAGAACATAGATTTATTTTATTGCTTATTGTGTTTTGATATCTCTATTTGTCATATTTTCAGAAAAAATACTTCCCATTACTCGTACCAGGCAGGTTTGAGTGAATGACGTGGGCAGCTCTGTTCCTGGTGTCCCATCCACTCTAAGCTACCCTTGACCTTTGTGAACCTGAGTTTGGGCTTAGCAGAAGCACAATGTGACAATGAATGCGTGGAAAACCTGATAATAGAGGTTATCCAAAGTAGATAGATTTTCTCTGCTGTGTATTTCCCAGTTTTCCTCTGCTCATTTTCCAGCAGATATGAGCAGGAGTTGGTTGTTGCAGTACAATGAAGTTTTCTGAAGAAGGAATGTTTCTAGTATGGCCAGTCTATTTAAATAAATGACTTATTTCTATCTCATTTAAGTTTCTAAACCCTCTTTTGTGAGCAGCGGTCTATAACTGGAGCTCTGTTGGCTAATCTCAAAGACTAGAATGTGAGTTCTTGAACACTAAGAGCCCAAATCCTTACACCTTACCCAAGAGCTTAGGAGAAATTATTTCTGAGACTTCGAAGTCAGCTAGTGGCTGTGCTCACTAACTTCCAACAATTTGGTTACATTGGGTTCAGATAGACAAATCTAAAAATTCTAATCTTAGTGCTGTTAGCAAAAAGATGCATGGCACTTTTTGTATACAACTAACATGAATTTACATCTGTTGATCTTTAGAAAAGAATGTGCTGTTAGCACTGGTGACGCAATGCTAAAATTTTTTTTTAGTATATGGAGGAAATTTTCTTCTTATTCTCATTTAGGGTAGAACTTGTTGCTTTCCATTACCACTGTTCAGAGAGAGTTTAAAAGAAAATAAAAAAAAGTGAGGGGTAGAAGAATTTAATCAGAAATTGGAAATAAAGTCAGGCCGAGGCTTTGTTTGTTTTTATGAAGACAAGCAATTGCAATGAATATCTGTGAAATTTATTGCATTTAGAAATCATTCTAACATATGTAAATCCACCTGGAGGTGTTTTTCTAATTAAAATTGGCTGAGTTCATAACTGATAACTTACCGGACTGAACCCACTTTTTCATTCACCAGTTCACCATAAACCAATGCTTTACTTTCCAAAATTATTCACCCAATGAGTAAGATAAATAATTCTCTGTGTACTCTTTTGTTGTGAGCAGTCTGCTATCAACCACTGTCAGTGAAAACTGGAAGATTTATTCGTTTTGATTTAATGGACAAATCCCATAATATTTTGTTGCTACTCTTAGAGTGGATATAGTTATGGGGTCACACTTCCATCTGTCAGTGTTTGTCCAGAATTTACCAGAATTTTCAAGGGTATAGAGGCCAAGGAAAAAAGGTTCACAGAAGTCTGCCAAATCTTTTAGCAACTAGGCAGTTAAGCATAAAATGTCTCCAATGTGACAGACAGTTAAATGATAAAATACCTTTCTAGTAACTACTGGAGATAGGAAATATTATGTGAAAGGGGCAGGAAGTGTTTCAAAGGGCATTTGATAATAAAAGGTCTGCAAGTGTAACCTGTAAGTGATTTATTGATTTGTTCAGTGCAGCATGCAGGACTGTACTGATTTATACAGAGCATATACAAAAGCTGTGTCATTACAAACTGCAAACCAATCTTTAAAATTAGTTACTGTCCACTAGGTTTTGGAAAGATATACCTGTCATGCTGCCACCCCGCCCAGAGCACAATGACTAGTTGAAGATGAAAGCTTATGTGAGTAGATCAAAGCTCAGTATATTAGGTCAAGCATTTTTAACATAGATTTATGAACCAGGATTCTGGTTCATTTTGTGTTCTCCTGGAAAGGAAAAATTGAAGTGCTCCAAGGATTTTCTTTTAGATATCTGGTATTTTCTTGCACTTTTCTAATGACATTTCCCTTCCTCTCTGCTTTCTCTAGTCTATCTAAACTCCTCTTTTATTTTTGCACCTACTCTTGAGGTGCCAGCACACCATGACCTATATATCTTAATGGTGTCTTCACCAGTCCCCAGGCATGGATATTAGTCTTTATTTCAAGATGCAAAGCCTGCTTATTGGTTCTTCACCTCCCATGTTCAGACCTAATTGATAGTCAAGATCAGAATTACTATAGATATATCTAGTTTTCTAATGATAAGATTCCATCTGAATGGTACAGAGCACATATAAACTAACTGAGCATCAGGCACATGCAAAGGACGGGAAATCGAGACCTCTGAAGAATTGATTATGCAAGATATAAAGATTTTCAAATTGAGAAGAAAGTCTGTTGCCCTGGAAATGGTTGCTGGGACAAAGTGCCTTTTGGCACAGATTTCTGATCTTCTTTCTTCTCAATCATGAAATGAAAGCTTGTGGCTTATTTGTTTCTTAAAAGAAGCCCAAGACCTGTGCTGTTTCATATTTCTTCAGTATAAAAGCTTTTCTTGTCAATACTCGATGATCTGAAAATCCTTTGAGCCTTAGCACTCACCAAGGCAACTACACGAACCTGGGCTGCGCTAGTATACATGTGGCACTCTCAAATGTGCACACTGTGATCTGTGCAACCACAGCAGAACTGGAGTCCAGCTTCCAAGAGGCTATTCAGGAAGCAAGCAGTACAGCCAAGTGCAGAGAAAAGACAGCAAGTTTGTTCACTGTTATTTGCATTCTCACAGTGCCCAGAAGCCAAGCCAGGGGCTATGAAGGGCGGCAGTGTGCTTTGCACTTTGAACAGGCGAAGTGTTGTTGTGAGATGAGACAAAAGGGGTTACTAAAGACAGAGGAACACAAATAAACAGTGTGATGACAGTAGATGGCATACTGAGTCTCAGCACACACCTGTCCAAGGCTGGTCCTAGCTGTAAGAGCAAGGAAATCTTTGTGGAGAGAGTGAGGGACTGTAACAGGTAACTTTGGCGATGTTCAAAGAAATTTGCTTCGTAGCGTGAAGGACACAGTGGCAGAGAGGATGAAGCTGCTTTTGTATTTTTGCAGTAAGTGGATGCTGAAGGTGGAAGTCACTAGCTGAGAGCAGTGACAGCCTGTTTCACAGTGTAGAATGAGAGATGACATGGAAGGGACAGGCAAGGAAGAGCTTAGAAAATGAAGATGCTTTTTGTTTGATGCAACATAAAAGAAGGAGCCAAAAGAGGATAGATAGAACAGCTGAAGTGGTCAAAGTGACAGGGCAATAAAGTCATCTTTTCAGAAGTATTGCAAATGGATGTAAGCAGGGCCAGAATTACATTTGTCAAACCTGAGAGAAAAAAAATAATAAAACAATGTTATAATAAAGACAAAAGGTGCTGGGAACCCAGAGAGAGCTTTTCCAGTCTGATCTGATAAGAAAAGCCATATCTGAATTTGTTCTGTAGGCACCATCTGCAGGATTTACACATAAACTGGATTTGGGGACAGAGAGAGTGATCTAAGTTACAGGTTATCCGAGGTTATGGATCGCAGCAAGTGGCACTGTACTGTCAGCAGTGACTGAGGAAAGAAAGGGGAAAAGATTTGAGAAGTCTTGCTATGCTAAGCTTAAAATAATGACTAGATATCTCTGAAAAATTTTAATTCAAACAGGGTATGTTGATGCAGCGAGATACTTTTGTGAATTGCTAGGATAAAAATATAAGTTGAATTTATGTTTTCAAATCAGCTCTGGGCAGCTAAAGTTGACAGTTCTTCTCTCATAGGAGAAGGAAGGGAAAGCATTTGGGATCCACTAGTGGAAAAATTGAACTGGAAGATGTGCCACAATCCACGTCATTCATGGTAGGTCACCAGATGTGAGGTGGTTTGATGGGGCTCATGTAATACAGAGAATTATGACTGTGGTGCAGCTGTGGATACCTCCATGCTTCTGCAGTTGCAAAGGCTAGTTAGGTAGTCTGTTGATGCCATACTGAATGTAGATGCTGGTTGTAGAAGTAATTCAAAGTCCCGTTTTATCCTTGGGGAGAGGAGAAAGCTGATATGGCAGTGTATTTTTCTCATTGTATCAATTTCTCACTGTATCAATTTTTCATCTATCTGTTGAATATACTTGCTGAGCCCAATGTGTATGTTGTTTACTTTTTGGTTTTGTATATATAATTTTAATTTGTGTCATAGACTGTTTTCCATTATATGACTGTTTTTCATTATATGACTGTTTTTCAGTATATTAATGAGAAACAGGAGGGCAAAGGAAACCAGAATATTTTAGGTTGAGTGCCTTCAATTTAGTATTCTGTGTGCGCTTCATTAGCTGAACCCTACAAAGTGTAGGGTTTTTTGTTTTGTATGGTCTGAATTCTGGAAAGTGCATACTATACACCTGCTAGGTAAAATACGTGATGTTCTTCTGTGGTGCTGGCTTCTGTGCTGAAAAAATTCCTACTGCCTCCACTGGAGTAGCACTTCTGAGCGGTACAAGACAGATACAAACCCACATTTGTGCAGTAGCTGATAACTGCCATGGCATTCAGCAGGGAATGCTGGTTAAATTTTCAAAGCAGGCACCAGGATGGAGTTTAGCAGGCACAGTGCTCCCTGAGGCTGTTGGTGAGCTCAGGCGAAGGGGCTGCTGTGCAGCGGGCACTGACTATAGCAACCCAGCTGGGGCTACCTGCAGTGGTGTGGGGGAGAGGAGGCGGAAGGCAAGGCTGAAGGTTTGGTAATTAACTTTGTTAGACACAAGTTTGTATTTTCCTTGTAGCTGAACTTGGTGAGGCATTTTCTGGGTTGATGGACTACGTGAATGGCACTGAGCCTGGGCTTTCTGACCTCTCGGAACCAGAGGTGTTAGAAAACCAAATTCTAGCCATTGATCCCTGCTGCACCTTGGCCCTACTATATCCTTTGCTCTCCTTTTTTTCCTAGGAGTGGTATAAAGCCTGCCATTAAGCTACTGAAGGTTGGGGTCGTCATTGATCATGAACTGTCATTTGATTACCATTTTAGTTGCCTCGCAAAACCCATATCTATTGTTCTCTGCGATACTGGAAAGATCTGACCAGTGCTGTTGCAGGACACCATGCTGTTTATTAACTTCTCTGTTATGGGCCAGCTGGGCTACTGGAATCTGAGGCTTCTTAACACTTTGTGTTAGACCTCACCTGTAATTCTGCTCCTGACATTCAAATTGTAACATATTATTGTACTCATTGGAAGCTGTTTATATTGCATTGCAATATTTGGGATAATTCTACCACTAGGTACACTGAAGTTCCCAGGCTGGCTTTTGCCACAGTGAAAGTATTTCATGTAGTAACATAGACACACCTACATTAAAGTTGTAGTTCAGATCAGGAGCTAGCTTCTGAAATGAATCTCCTAATAATCCCCAGTTACTGCATGCTTTGATTTGCTTCACAGAACAGTCTTGGAGAAAAAAGAGACAACATTATTTTGTAATACAATTGGACTGGGAGATGTGCTGCTGAAGCAATATGTATTTCAGTTGCTGCACGTACCCTGTGCACTAGATCAGTCTAGAGATAGTCCAAACTAGTTCCTTTCTCATCCCCAAATGCACATCCCCAATGCATCATGCACAGCAGGATGTTGTCCATCAAAACCAGCTGTTTTCTTTAGCAATCCCCTCTGCTGTGCTGCAATACTTACTAATGCACGTGTAGTTCGAAGTGACCAGGATTCTGTGACAGTTGTGGCTTCATAGGTGTCAATGCCAAAATAATTACTCTTGCAGGCTTTTTTTTTTTAGTCAATGCACACTTCGTACAATATTATCTCAGCTGCACAGTGTTATTTGGGGAAAATTTGCCTTTATTAGTTTTGTGTCGTATTACTGGCAACAGTTTGTCCCATCTCTCCGCAGTCAGCTGGAAACATAATTTGGTTGCGTTTTACAAATGGTCTCCTAGTTTATGCTTAGACTCCATGCTAGATTTCAGTCAGAAGAAGATATCACCTTTGAAAGCTTTACAAGGTGAAAGAAGATCATGAACAAAGACTGCCTGCTGTGTTAAGCCCCACTGGGTTATGATCCATATCACCGTAGTACTGGAGCGTCTGATGCATGGTGGAGCCATGTGACTTGTCCAGGATCACAGAGGCAATCGATATTAACACAGGGAATTAAATCTGAGCATGAAGGAGTTCCTTAGTCGTTAAATCATAGTTTAATTTTTCTCTTTGGGAATGAATGAGGAGAGAAATGGGGAGGAAACCAAACACAAATCACTGGCCTTGTCCTTATGTCATTGTTTTTGAAGTATCCCCAATTGCCTGTGCCTTAGCAATTTGCACAGTTATTTTATTATGTAATTTTAAGGACCTTTACCCCATATCAGGTAAAATTAAAATGCTATGGCATCCAAACTCCCTCTTGCTGTACCTCCTTATGAGAAAGTTTTCCCTAGGGAAAAAGTTCTCTGTTACAGTAAACATTTTCTGAAACACACTTACTGCTATTTCTTAAATCTGAGTGGTAACAAACAGCATTATCTTAATGCATAGGAAAACAGCAGCAGCAGTTTTGGAAAGAAACTTCCATACTAGAACTGCTGGAACTTTTAATATATTTAGATGCAGTAAGTGTAAAAGTCACCACCTCCAAATTACTTGCCACTTGCTTGGATATTTTTATCATTCATGGAATGACATGTGTCTTATGTGACTGGTCAGTGTGTTTGCTCTTGCTATGCATAACTTTTAGATTTAAAGTATATGGAAAATGAAATCTCTAATGCAAATTCACAGAGAATTAATTTTTTTCACCTGTGCAGCTTCTAGTGTGAAGGAGTGGGATTTATATTTATACACTGATTGATTATAATGCGAAAATAAACAGAAATTGATAGGCTCCCTGTTATCTGCTCCTTAAGAAAAAACCACAAATATAGTCTCACAATGTACTTATTGCAATCAGTAAGAATTTAACACTGCTATGTAGCAAAAAGTCCACTCATCAGCACTTTTTCTGACCAGCTCTGCTTTGCAAATAAGCTAATGCTTTCAGACTTGTTATGAAGCTTATTTATGTATTTCTATTGTCTCTGCATGAATTCAAAAACAGACAAGAAAATTTAAAGTATAGTTTTTGATAAATTTGTGGCACTACAAAATTGATTACAGAAAAAATTAAATATTGGAGTTTCATTTCATACTTATGATGTCTGCTGTGGCAATGGAGCTTAACCACTGGACTTCTTTCTGAAAATGCTAACTGGATTTTCAACAATTTGTTCATGAGTAAAAGATGATGCTACAGCATAAGACTTTTTTTTCTTTAACTAGTTCTGCTTAATGAAATGTACAAAAATCTTGTATTGTTCTGTCAAAATAGAAGTAATGCGCTTACTCTATTTCCTGCTGTGATCAACCAGTCTGGTAATTTAAATCTGAATGTGCCATAATCTTGAACACTGGGCCGATTAGAAAAAATCATAAGGAAAACACTCACATTTACATTTAATAGATGGCCTTTTGAGCTCATTTGCAATTTAGTGCTGTCCTTCCTTGCTGAAAACAAAAACAATTTTCCAGAAAATAATATCAAAACAGCAAAAGTGCATCAATTAAGCCACAAGATTCAACAGGGCATATTTTAATGGGCCATTAAGCATGGGATGTATTGTGAAGCACCAAGGTAAAGTGTGGATCACTTGAAGTACCGACAAAATATATTAATGATTCATTAAAACATCACATATAAACAAATGTTCATATTATAACTGAGTGGCCTGACTCTACAATCACATTTAGTTGTGTATTAAAAGAGGAAATCTACAAACAACAAGTTAAGAATTGGGTCCAGCCTGCTAAAATGAAGACTAAAGTTATTTTAAAAACCTGAAATACATAGTATGTACAATTTTCCCAGAAATACTCCTCCATGACTGAGGGAAGCAAATGTGTTGAGTGAATAATTTTCAAAAGGAGTAATTTGATTAAATGTCTGGCAATGTTGCTTTTTATGAATACTTGAATCTGAAGAAGTAGGTCTTGATCTCAGGTACATGGACTTTAAGAATAAAAGAAGCTCTACAACTCCTTTGTCTGTCTTAATTGAATTGTGAAGGACACTTTCCATGGACCTGCTCCTAAGACTGTCACCCTGTGTAACTCACAGAATCACAAAATGTCAGGGGGTGAAAGGACCCTCAAAAGATCATCCAGTGCAGCCCCCCTGCCAGAGCAGGATCACCTACAGTAGATCACACAGGAACGCGTCCACGCAGGTTTTGAATGTCTCCAAACAAGGAGACTCCACAACCTCCCTGGGCAGCCTGTGCCAGTGCTCTGTCACCTGCACAGTGAAAAAGTTTTTTTTAATGTTTTTGTGGAACCTCCTATGTTCCAGCTTGCATCCATTGCCCTTTGTCCTGTTCACTGGATGTCACTGAAAAGAGCCTGGCTCCATCCTCCTGACACTCCCCCTTTGACATATTTATAAACATTTATGAGGTCACCCCTCAGCCTCCTCTTCTCCAAGCTAAAGAGACCCAGCTCCTTCAGCCTTTCCTCATAAGGGAGATGTTCCACTCTCTTCATCAGCTCTGTGGCTGTGCTGGACTCTCTCAAGCAGTTCCCTGTCTCTCTTGAGCTGAGGGGCCCAGAAGTGGACCCAGATGTGGCCTCACGAGGGCAGAGTAACTCCCTGCAGCTTGTTTTCAGACAGTTTCTGGACAGAATACAATGTCCACAAAGCCAGCCAAGATTCAAAAATCCCAGATTTTTTTAGAAATATCAGTACTAAGTGTCACAGAATGGCTCTTGGCATGGTGGTGTTATTATGCAAGGTTGAGGGTAGTTTCACAAGAAAGCAGTTGACTTCTCTCTTCAAAGTGAAGCTGTGCTATTGACTTGCAGTGTACATAAAAATATTTTTTCTTGGAATAACATAAATATAGAGCAGTCCTTCATCTGTTAAGCTCTAGAACTCAATGAGTTAGGCCAAAAACCACCTGAGATGCTCTTGAAGAAGGACAAATTGCCTCAGCACTTTCAAAATACAGTGTTGGTTCATTAATGTGTGACAAATGAAGAGAGATCCCAAACCTACATGTTCCTGACAGTGGAGGTCAGGCAAATTCTGGTACTGCACCAGTATTTCCCTGTTACAGGAGCAGGGATGTTTTATACACTGCAGATACCATTAATAAAGGGGCCACAACGTTGCTGACTTACAGGAAAACTTTTTGTTCTCTATGTACATCAGTATTTCCAAATATCCTCTTGGTTGTTCTCTCTAAACAGAAAACTAAATGTCCTTTTCGATTTGAATAAAAGATCAAATCAGCCAGGCTCTTGAGCACATTCTTAAGACCTTATTCAGTAAGAGACCTTACTAAAGCACCTAGAAGGACATCCAGTAGAAATCCAGTCATTAACCACAGTGAACTTTGGGTCAGGCTTGAAACACTTCAGCACAACTTTGCTCATTTGACTTTTTTACTGGCATTGTGTGCCTGCTCCATTTAAGCTCTCCCCATTCAAAATATTAAGTGAACACCCCATGAACAGAGAAGAGGTCTGGAAAAATGTGATTCCATAGAAGGTATTTCTTTCCTTCTCAGTTCATATCAAGTGCGAGAGCAGTAGTCTATGAAAGGCAAGTAATCCCTGTTTGCAGGGGAATGTAGATTTAAGTTTTTCAAGGAAAGGGCTTCATTTATCTTTTACAAACATCATTCAAAAATTATTCCTAGGTGGGGAAATGTGAAGCAAAATTTTGGTTCCCAGTTGGTGAGGTAGCTCAGGTGCAAGTATCTAAGACTAAACATAAACTCTAGCGTGTGTAATTGAGTGAACTGTGGTTTCTGATTAGTTGTTCTTATAAAAGCACATGTAGTAAACTTTTTATTTTATTTGGCTGCATCAATTCACAGCAAATGGATTGCAGTGAAATTTAACATTGAAGCAATTTCCTGTGTAACACCGTCCCTTACACACTGGGAATCAGCAGCATATAATGGGCATTATAACCATATCTCCAAAGAAACCATTCTCACTCGATAGTTGGTCCATCATTTATATGGATCGAGATAGTAAAGCAGAGAAAAATAAAAAAAAACACTGAAAACAATGTGGGCTGTATGTAATTTCTTCTTGATGGCTTTTAATGTATTACTGATTTTAACATATGGTAAATAGTTTAGATTCTTTCTTTGTAGTAATGCTGCTTCTTGTAAGGAATTTTTACCTTAAACAGTGTGTGTTCTTAAGCATACACCCACTAAACATCTGTAATAGAGATGTAGAAAGACAGGTTGTTAATGCATGCTACTTACTCAGCTTCTCTACTCTAGAGCACAAAGAGATTTGTGAAACTGTTTTTTGTAAAAACAAACTATATAAAAACTTTATTTTAAAAACAACCGACAGCACTAAGAATAATTAAAGGTGGTGGTGCCCGGAGTATAGAAAAGCAGTGCTAGTAAATATTGGTGTAGATAAGTTAGGTGGCCTTTTATTTGGTCACCTTTAAAATATAAGATTCTAAGGAAAAGGAGCTGTGTGCATTCAATCCCAGTTTCCTTTGATAAAGCCAGGAATTGTCCAGTATATTTTTATTAAAGCATAACTCCCTCCTCAAGTGGTGTTTGCTTTTGTACTGACAGAATTCCTTTTTTTTTTTTTTTTTTCTTGGGGATTTAAAGTAATCACTAAAAAGTTCATTCTTATTGGTCTTCTAGAGAGCTGTTTCCTCACTTCATTAAAAAATAGTTGTGATAAAACATAAGGTGTTCTTCACAAGGGACAGAGAAGAATGGAAGTCAAAGAATAGCTCTAAGATGAATCTGATTTATCTGTTTTTGAGAAGGTGGTAACTGCTGGTTGATAACTGTTGAATTCTGCAAAATTTTCTTATGGTTCTGTCCTGAGAAATGCCACCCAGTCTCTGTCTCTAATTCAGCAGCTGTCTATATTCCCCTCTTCTACAACTATTCAAAACTGTCTCAACCAGGTAATGGGCCAAAATACATGGACTGTGCATTTTTCTTGACTTCTTTGAGGAGAATGAACTCATCCCCATTCTAGTTAATCATTCTCTTTTCTCAGGGCATCTAGCCCTCCGCTACTCTGAATCCAGGGCTGGATATAGCACACTACTAATGGTGCTCCAGTCATCTCCCTGTATACTACCATGCATGCAACAGGCAGCAGCTGAGCCTCTCAGCCTATAGCAACTGCAGCAGGCCCTGAAAAATATAATTCTGTATCTCCCACCGGTAACAATTAATCCAACCTGATTTCTGCTTCTAGTATGCATGAATATTCTTCTTCAAAAATAGCTTTTAGGGGAGCCTTCCAGCTTAGAAGTTACTCAAATGATTCAGTGATTTATTTATATTTTAAGACTGATGATGCTAAGAATACAGGAGATGATGGTCGAAGTGTCATTTTGTTATCTGAAATATGAAGTTTGTACCTGTATTGTTAGAAGTTTTGGAAAGTATGCAAGTTTTAACAGGTAGGTTTTTTTAATTCTGCTTTTCGGATTCTCTGAGCCAGATAAGCCTGTGAGGATTTTTGAATCTCAGACAGCTGCTGATGTTATAAGTATTTCTTAATTGCATATTTTGTAGAGGTCATAATGGCCCAGTGGTTTCCTAGATTTGCAGGCCAGAAGGCATTACAGTGATAATCTACTCTGACCTCCTCTAGAGATACAGGAATCACTGGGTGAAACCACATTAAATGGATTAAATAGTAAGTGTAAAAAAAGGTAATAAAATTTAGTATTTCTTCTTGATGCTGGTCCAGGAGTTAAGATAGTCAGGTAGTGCAGTGCAAATATACCTGATTTCCACGTTTTCTTCCTATGTTATGTTGCAGAAAAGAAACCTTCTCTCTTGCTAATTGACAAGTGTTGATTTTTGGTTTTTCCTTCAGTGCTTCTACATTAAGACAGAAATGTAATCATGTTAGGAAGTTAGACTGTCCATGCATCTGTGACAACTCTGCTATAACATCCTGGTCATGGCCCTACTTATAGCCTGAGGCCTCACACACGTGGCACATCCCTTAACAAAGATGATGCTGACGACATGTATGATGTCCTCAGGATCCAGGAGTAGATCTGGCACCTACGTTTAATCTGCCAGTGTAAAACTGAATAAACTCCTACATCTCCCATTGGAGATCTAGGACCACTGCACATTACCAAAATCAAGAACAGTCCTGGAGACACCTTTTCGTACTTCATAGTCAAGATTGCCTTTTTTTTGAGCTGTCTGCTTCTTTTCAAATACTGCTTAGTCTGGAAGGGATCACACATCATCACTTTTCCCACTATCTTTATCTTGTGTTTTTCAACAGTGCAATATGTTATGAACAGCACCTCGTGTGCATCGGTTAAGCTGGCTGCTTTAAAGAAAATGCTACCAATCCTGTATTGCAGTAGTCACACTAATGAGGTAAAAGTAGCTCTCAGACTGACATAGTGTGAATTCCAGTAAAGGTGAAGTCAATACCAAGGCAACTTAAAGTGTAATATTTGCTTTTCTTGCCATTGATTGTGTGCTTCTTGTTCCTCCCATCTTAACACAGGTGATTTACAGTCAATAACGTGTGTGTAAGGATCGACTCTAGTTCACAAGGAAGATTCTTCAGGAAAGATATAACATATTGTGTTTTGTGTATTCCTCTGAAATAAACTTAGAGAAATTAAATTCCTGACATTATTACACTGTGGATTCCGATAAAGTCTAGAAACTTTTACCTACCTATCCCCAGTTGCATAGCTGCTGGAGACTGCAGTCAGAAACGTCAAAGCTCCATGTTTCTGTTCCAGTTTTGGTGCATCCACTGTGAAATTTCCCACAGCACTGGCAGGCACAGAAAACTCTGCTGCTGGCAGAGGAGAAGGTGGGAGTTCCTCCACAGCAATTCTTTCCTTCTTGTAAGTCAGAAGGATTGTTTGCTGGTCTTGTTCTGATTCTCTGCAGAGGAGAAAAAGTTTTTAGATCATAGGAAACTTCTCTGGCGTAAAAAGCATCCTGTGTCATTCATTACTTAAATGAAGACTGGTTTGTGCTGAATTAAGTCATAAAATTAAAGTAAAATACATTTCAATTGATTTAACTCCCGTACTCATCCTGATGAAAACCAGAGATGTCTTGCTAAGTAAGAAAGTTTGGAAATATTCCAGTCTGTAGTGCCAGGGGGTGCGTGGGGAAGAAAAAAAAAAGGATAGTGGCTGTAAAACAAATAGTTGGCCAGCAAAGTGCCTTGCCAGGTAGATAAAGAAGAGTTTGGTTTTGCCCTGGCTAATGCAGTAGGTGACCTGGTTTGTGCTGCACTGGCTTCTCCTCAGGTGGCCACTTCCAATTGTGGACTTCATGAGTTGCTTGGAGTATCTGCTACAATAAATTTCCTTCAGCAACACCAGTATTGTGGAAATATCTAGCCAGAGATGCAAAACATGCTGGAATTGTAAGAGATGCTCACTTGAATAATCATTTTAGATAATGCAAAAAGGGATTATGAATTAACAGGCTGGAAGAGTAAACAAGATTAGAGCTTTCAGGGACTGTGTAAAAAATAGTCAAAGGCTAATTACAAAGGAGTTAGTGAGGTAAGCCCATAAATTAGAAGGAGTGAGAATAGAAAACGGAGAGGTCAGGGAGTAAGATGGTCAGGCAAAACAAGCAGTAGAGGAAATGAGAGGGCAAGAAAGATAGTGGGTGTTTCTTTAGGTAGAAACCTCACAAAAGGACAGAGCAATGATTAAATTGTGGGTGTAATGAAGAGCATCTCCTAAGAAAGATTATAAAAGTAGATAAAATCGTTTAAATTGGAAAAGACCTTTAAGATTAAGTTCAACTATTAACCTAGTGATGCCAGGTCCAACACTATTGGCATATAGGGTAAAAGAGTTAAGGATAAAAGATTACACTGAGTAAACAAGAGAGATCAAAAAGTCATTATAGACACTTATATGGAAAGGTGTGATTTTGGAATGCCCTGTAAGTTTTATAGGGTCTTTGAAGATTTCAGAACCAAACTATCTCTTCCAAATAAAGATCATGGTTACCTACAGTTCCTCAGTAAATTTGTGAAGTGGATACTAAGTATCCTGTGTGCAGTATCCCAAATTTGAAGAAGGTAAAAAGAGAGTCAAGCACTCTGGAGTGCTCAGCTTGAATCTAAACAAGTGTTAAGAGTGATATATGGAGTATAAATACATGTTTTTCTGACTTTGGGCCATAGGTAGTAAATGCATTAGCCTGAACAGCTACAACTTTTGATAGCAGCCGTTATGCAAGCACATGGGAACTATTGTTGACTGTGCAAGTATTAAAGCCTGTTCACAGGATCACAGAATCACAAAATGTTTGGGATTGGAAGGGATCTCGAAAGATCATCTAGTCCAACCCCCCTGCCAGAGCAGGATCACATCTGGTAGGGCCAACTATCATTATTAATTATGATAGAAAAGTATATGTGTATCCAAGTATCAAGTTAACTTTTAATTCTTTTTTTCAATGTATTGCTGCAACATAGTAAATTGTAAGTCACCTTTGCATTTTGAGAGAGAAAAGAATCTACCATTCTTGACTTAATTCAGACTAAAAGGGATGTTTAATTGTCTTCTCAATTTCTACTGCAAGAAATTACTAATATTTGTGAGCTGTTGCATATGGAAATCTCTGATTATATAACCTCTATAATACAGGAGAGCAGTAATATTTTTTTCAGTATAAGGTCAAGTTACTCTCATCTAATATTTTCTGTTCCTTTCTTACAGTTTCTATAAATTGTAAAAGGAAGTGCTTTTCTAAAAAATACATTTGTTGAGCCAAGATTTGCTGTTTGTGGATAGTGACAACACTAAGGGTATGAAATGTTTTCTAAAGCCCTTGCTTAGAGCTACCCCTTTCTTTATGGCTACATGTCTAAAATAGAAAAAAAAATACAAAAATATTCTATTTTATAGAATATGAAAAAGATAATGTATATTTAATCTTGAGCTTCTAACAGTTATTCTCTATGAGGTGAACTATATATAGTTTTTGTTATAATAAACCTATGAGCTTAGACTGCTTTTCTCTATATTGCATAATTTAGCTAAAGCACTGCTTTGTGAATAAAAGAAATACTGGCATGAAATAAAATATTGGGGGAAAAGTATCATTTCTACGCAGAGAGGATATACCCCATTACCCTTCTGTAAGGTACATACAAGGATTTTTGTTCATGTATCACATAAAGAAAAGAGATTCCACATCAATTCTTTTGTCCTCTGTGTCCTCAGTGTCAAAGGAGCTATTATTTTAGAATGAGATTAGGCTACCTTTTAAACTCAGAGCTCTAGGTTCAAGATTGCTTTCATTTACCTTTCTGCTTATTTTTCCCATCCCTTCCCCTGTCCCCTGTCAAAAGAGGTGATGCTGGAAGTACTCATTATTTCAAATGAATGAAAATTATTAATTTCTGTGAGAGTACCATGGAGTGGAGGAGCCGTAAAGACATATTCCTCCCTAAGGATGGGATTCAAAAGCACTGATATTGTTAATTCTTTACACTTATGACAAAGTATTAATTTCTTTTTGCATTTAGGAGAGGTCCTTGCAATAAATCTGCCAAACTGACTTGCAGTGAGGGTAGTTATGTCAGCCTGGGCCAAGAGTCAGATAACACCATATTGGTGTTATCTGCAGTTCTGGCTACTACTAATTCGTATGGAACAGTGATCAACATTCTGTGCTGGTTCTTTTTTTTTGTTTGTGTAAGAATTTTAGTCCTCTGAAAACAGGACAACATGTGTTGAGTTGCAGTGCTGATGTGTCAGAGGTACCCTTAATGGTCTTGTAACAATGGTTTTTTGCTGAAATATAGTTTATAAAGTCTTATTTCTTGTACCTTTCTATTTCAGCCACCAAGAGTTTCCTATGGATATCGGGGGAAAAAAAACAGCTGTGGAGGCAACTGAAGTAGTTTTACTTTTTGCGCAGAGCATGAGCTAAGTGTATATAGTTACAGGTAAGCTTATTTTAAGACAAACTGTTTAAGTAGTTTGTAGTCAGGATAATTGCTACTGACACTCCACAGAGTTGCTTATTCCTGAAGACCTGGACATGCTACTCTGACTTTGGGAAGTACAGACAGGAGCAGGGATAGTGTAATTATTTTTTTTTCTGTGCTGTGAATTTGCAGAGTTAAAAGAGTCGAAACTGATGATTTTGGAGCCTCATACTCGCCTTTTTAATATTAATAGGAAACCAACACTAATACAACAATTAGATAAGCAATTTTTGCACCTTTTCTCTAGACCCTGCATCTTAATAGTGATAAGAAAATTCAAATGAACTGGGTATGAGCCCAACTGTTGTCCTAGATTTTATTTCTTTTCTGAAGACTACCTGCAGATCATTTACCTGCCTTATATTCACAGTGGAGCCTAATAAGCTGCATTTACTCCAGTGACTTGTCAGTAATTGTCTTGCAGGTTCTGCTTTCTGCATTCCTACTAAGTGTAAGAACGGCGGCCTGTTGTCTTTCTCTTTTCCTCTTTCTTGCTGCATCTATTCTTTCCACTCTTCACATGTGCTTTGTGGCACTTTTAGTTTAGATCGGTCCAGTTACTTTAAAAATGTGTATCCTTCCAAACTATATTCTTCAACCTATTTTTAATTAAATTCTTTGGTAAATAGCAACATTAGATGATTAGAGAATGGAGGTGGCTTAATGGAATGTAGCTGAAGTTTAATCCTGCATTTTATTCCTCCACTGTATTCCAGCTATAGTAATAATTTTACAAGTCAGTGCTGGACTGCATAATCTGAATTATCTGAATTTGCTTTTGAATGGTGAGTACTACTCCAGTGGTTTTGTTGCAAACTTCTTGTTTCAGCTGTGCATTAAGTTCCTTTGAAAAGCTAGCTCAAACGATGAGCTTAGATAATCAAAGCCACACTAACACAGGCTTGATTTGCTCTTGCATGGCTACAGCATGGAGAGCAGTGACTGAGGTCAGGTACACTTCTGCTGAGCCCTGATCACCTTCTTCCTTCAGACAGGTTATCTTCCGCTGCAGTGAACCAGGTTGACCCTTTTGTCCTCTGGACGTTTTTGTTCATCCTGGTTTTGGTTCAGATGTGGCTTTCGTTCTACTTCATTCAAATGAGAGAAATGGAGTCCTACAGCTGATGGGAAGGGAAGGTGAATATGTGCTGCAATATCCTATTGTGTTTTGGGGGTGAAACTGTTCACCTTAGTATTGTCTCAGATATTAGTGCTGGAGTAAAAAAGTACAATACTGATGCAGTTCCCTATGCACCCAAGAGCTACAGCAAGGCATGTGCTGGAGAATGTGCTGCTTGTGATGCTGAGAGTTAGGGTTTTTTAAAAAAAAGGAAAAAAAAAAGAGAAGAAAGCACTCAGCCTTTTGCTCTTATCTTGGGTAAATTGCAAGTCTTCAGTTCCATATCTATTTTACATTCCTTTCATCATGTCTTCCCTTAATTGTCTTTTTCTTAAAGTCTCTTCTATCTCCATTTATGAGAGAGCTCTGCTCTGTTACTCTCTCCAGAGCTTTCTTGGGGATGTATATAAGAACCATGGTGGGCAGCTGCAATGTGTGAAGGAAGATGTTATTCTGGTGAGTAATGGCTTTGTTGGTGATGGAGGTTTTCAGTTTAAAACTACACAGTGAGCCTTAAGGGTGTAGTAACATCTTTGCAGTAGAATCCTTCTGTTAGGATTACTTCTGTGAGAATTTAAAAATTATTCCCTAACAGAAACATTTTCAATAGAGAAAATGGATTTGTCTGTGTATTTGAGATATGTGTATAATACCATTAGTGAGTACGTAAGTGTATTCACTGAAGTTACACATTAAAAATACAATGCTTAGTTGCAAGGCCAAGAACTGGAGGACTGGGAAAATCTAAATTTATAGTTCTTCATGCAGTCTTAATTCTATCCATGCCGAATTTTTTCCAACACTTATCTACAACACTAAGCTCTTGTCTTGCTCAAAGGCCTGTGTTTGGGAAAGTATTTCAGATCATGGAACTTGAAAAACTTGTCATAATCCTGAATAAAGACTTTTTGGCAGCATAAGTCTGCCATTTCCTAAACTTAAGTGTGTGATTTGTAATCTAAATCTTTTCATGCAGTTTATTGTATGTAATTTCCTATTTATTTTTTTAAAAGCAAAGAGAAAAACAATTCTGTTGTAACTAATTGCAGAGGCTCTTACGCAGCATATCGTCAGGGGCTGAGAGCTTTCCCTTCAGAACTGCCACATCACCTGTGGCAGCAGCTGGCGACATTAAAGCGGCTGCCTGTGAGCAGATCCTGAAACTATGGAAGAAAATTAGGTTGTGCATTTTTTGTAAGAAAGGACATTTCCTCCCTTTGGGGTAATACTGGAGACACAGGAGGAAGTGGTGAGGACATGCAGTGCATCTGGGTGTTTGCACTTGGCCGCTGTCGCCAAGGTTTGCTTGGCAGGATGTTCTGCTGTGTCTGCTGCTGTGTTTGCTGTGCTGTCCCAAGAAAAGCAAACAGAAAATGGTGACTTTTGGAGTTTTGAGAACTCCAGAAGGGAATAAACTGACTGTCCTGACTTCTTCCTCACAACTGTATCTGGTTTTTATTGACATACATTGAGAAAATATGAAATTAGTGGAGAGTATATTGATTTTACATTCAGATATCGTTGAATTTTTCTTTCTCTTATAAAAGGGTATACTATCACATTTTCTTTCATATAGCTACATTTCTTCGGTACAATTTAGAAATTAGTTTCTGAGAATTCAAGGTATTTGTATTTGCTTATGTCCATAGACAAAATATCACTTTTTGAATAAAATATTATTCAGACTCCTATTGTGTCACTGATAATTGTTGTAAATGGAATATGTGTTATTCTTCCTGGTAGACCTGCCAAGACAAAGAATAAAAGTCCAAGGAAGTAGAATTAATACCTCTGTTGCAATGCATGATATAGATAGGTTAGTAATTGCAAGGTCAGATGGGTGTACATAGATGGATGGTTAACTGGTTATACTGTAATGAAATCACACATCTTTTACATATATTTATGAATAATGTTTCTCATAAAGTCACTAGATTGATTATCTACAAAGACATCTTTTGAACAAGAAATGATCAACAATCATGGTAATGAAATATTAAAGATGAATTTGTAAATCCATATTAGAAGTAAATTTCAAGACCTTGTAACTTGCTGCTCAGTCATTTCTTATTCCAGCAATAAAATGAATGAAAAATTCTGATAAAAATGTTCCATCTTTTTTTTCCTGTTAACATATTTACCAACATCTTTATAACAAATATGCCTTTTATTTAGCCTAAATGAATCAATTGAAAGCTTCAAATCAATGACAAAAGGGGGACTTGGAAAGTATATAGTATGAGTTTCTCTGAGAGTGCCTGTATACAGTTATATTTTTATAAGAGGCACAGGAATTAGATTTGCTGGTTTCCTAGCAACTAAGGTCTCAGGAATTTAAAGCTGAAGATCAAACTTCTTTCACCAGCTTAGAAGTACAGACAGATGCATATTAATAAAAACAGTTTCTGAAATACTTCCAACATAAGACATTGAAGTACTTTATACTAATCTGAAAATATGAATATCTAGCTTTTTAGATCAATATCAACCTTAATCATCTAATTAACATCTTTCTCATTCAAGATAATTATCAAATTCTGTTAAATATGCCCTTTGAGCCTTTTCAGGGGAAAAATAAGATCAGCTATTGGGAGAAAGGAGGCTGGAACTTCAGAAATAATTCCTTTTCCAATTTTTTAGGTGCTTCGAAATTCAGACTTCAGTTGGACTTTTTTTGCTAAAACACACTGCAGTATTAGCACGTACAACTTCTGTGTAGTAACTTCCCAGACCGTATATTTAACTGGTTAGATGCAGAATACTCTTCAGGTTGAAAAGGTAGTCTAAACCAACTACTTCTGTATTTAACAATAGTCTGAACACATGAGCATTCATATCAGATATTTCCTCAGGGGCACTGGACCTCAGTGCAGTGCAGGTACTTCCAACTGTTGCTTGCAATAACCCTGGTTCCTGGGCATGGATCATTGATGTTTTCCTTGGTGCATGATGTGCTTTGCAGAACGTGCCCTGATTCACCCAAGTGAGCATAGCAGTTTACCAGCAAACTTTAATTTCAAGACGGAAAATATAAACTAAATAGTGGATAACATTTTCATAAGTTGAATTCTGGGTAAATAAAAGTGGATGCTTGCACTTGGCACTGCGTTCTAGCAGTTTGAAGTACAATTTGTAGTATTCTCAAACAAGAAGTAGCAAACAATAGGTTGGCTGTAAAAAATTCACAGGAAAAAATAAAATAATGCCAAATGACAGGAAGTCATGATATTTACAAATGGAAGAGAGAGCTAAATTTGATATATACAATTCTTGCCATAAATAGGTAGTTTAAAAATCTACTTGTGATGTAGAACTCATGTTACTTAAGATACATTCTGTTACTTACCATTTCCCTGGACACTTGACTGGATTTTTGCAGGTATCAAAAGAGCCTGGGCATTCTGCACAAACAATATCTAGAGGAAAATAACTAGTTTCAGGATCAACACTGAAGCATGCTGGCAATTGATTTAAGTTTTCAAAGTACTATGGACTGGGGCAAATGGTTTCATAGTTATTGCAGATTTGTTCTCTCTGTTGATTCTGGAAACAGATGTAGGATGCGGAACATGGAACGTAAAATCTGATTGGTCTGAAATAGCTATCTCTTCTGGTCGTGCTGCTCATACTCCTTTTCATAGTGGTTGCTTTTTTATATTGTACCTTTTCATCTGAATCTGAACTTTTTTCTAGCCTGATCTCCCTACCCTGAGAATACACCCAACTTTTGCTTTTGGCACAGTAGTGTGTGACTCCTGGGCTGTGGGAAAGGAGTTAGGGGTCTGAGGTAAGGTAGGCAGGGTGCTCCTTTCCTTCCAAGTTGAAATTGCGCTGTAATGTATTTGTACTGGCTGATATACTGTGTTATGTACTGGCTGACTCGGGAGGTCCCAGCTGATTGGAAGTCAGCCAATATAACACCCATCTATAAGAAGGGATGGAAGGATGATCTAGGAAACTACAGGCCTGTCAGTTTGACTTCAGTTCCAGGGAAGCTGGTGGAGCAGATCATCCTGAGTTCCATTATGCAGCACATGCAGGACAACCAGGTGACCAGACCTAGTCAGCATGGGTTTATGAAGGGCTGGTCCTGTTTAACAAACCTGATCTCCCTCTATGGCAGCGTGACCTGCTTGTTGGATGAAGGAAAGGCTGTGGACGTTGTCAACTTTGACTTTAGTAAAGCATTCAACACAGTTCTCCACAGCATCCTCCTAGAGAAACTGACTGCTCTTGGCTTGGATGGGCATGTGCTTTGCTGGGTCAAAACTGGTTGGATGGCCGAGTCCAAAGAGTTGTGGTCAACGGAGTTAAATCCAGCTGGCGGGCGTTCACGTCATGAGTGGTGTCCCCCAGGGCTCAGTGCTGGGACCACTCCTGTTTAACATCTTCATCAATGATTTGGATGAGGGGACAGAGTGCACCCTTAGTAAATTTGCAGATAACACCAAGCTGGGTGGGAGTGTCGATCTGCTTGAGGGTAGGGAGGCTCTACAGAGGGATCTGGACAGGCTGGATTAGTGGACCAAGGCCAATCACTTGAGTTCCAGTAAGGC
>NW_009719967.1:6842-42868 GCF_000703405.1 Apaloderma vittatum | reverse complement strand
CGGAAATCAGCTTCTTTTTGTGCAATAGGAAAGAATACATTAAAAAAAATCCTTATTCAATACAGCAAGGAATGCATTAATATCTTCTGGTTTAAAAACACTCATTTATCTTATAATAAAAGGATTATATCAAAGAAGGGCCAAGGTGTCTCTTTTAGTTTCATCTGTTTCAGGTGGGTGAAAACGAAAAAAAATCTGTGGGGGAAAAAGGCTGCATCCATGTAAGGGAGAAAGGATTCCAATCTGTTATTGTTAGAAAAACTATGGTTTAAATAGGCTAATCTTGTTTCTAGGCTAGTTTGAAGGTAAATGTGAACTCCAGTAGTGCTGTGAATGAAACCGTAACTAAGAGACGCAATGAGCGTGTATGTTTGTATGTAGGTAGCTACAGAAAGAGAGGTCTGTATTTGCCTTTGTATCTCAGATAGCCACTAAGTTTTTGTACTTTGAAGCATCAAGATCAAGCAGTGGAAGGCAGCCATTTACCTTTTCCATTATCATATATTCCTAACTTATGGTGCAGTGTGTACCCAGCGAGGGGGTAAGGCTGGCTCTACTTCCCTGAAAAGAAATGACTGAGGGCAACTGAGAGACTTAGAAGACAGTGAATGACAGGGAAAAGTGATCAGGGTCCTGTTTTTCCTGTGTTCTCACATAAAATGTAAGGCCATGAAACAGAATGAGACAATGGCATATTCAGAACAGGCAAAGGAGTTATTTCTTTGAGCAGTGATTCATAGAAGTCATTGCTGCAGAGTGCTGCAGCGGCTGAACGCTTCTGGTTGAAAATGGTATTGGAGAAATTAATGTAAGAAAAAATCATTTGGGGAGGGATCTGAAAGGCAAAGATCTCATGTCTATCTCAGGTAGTCTTTGATCCTTAAATTGCTGGGACGCTTGCCCTGTTTTTATGTTCTCTGGTCATCTGCTGCTGGCCACTTTAGCAGCCAGGGGGCTCTGGCCCAAACGGGTCTGTGATCTGAATGCATATGGCTGTTTCTGTGTGTGCTGTGGGTGCTGCCAAGAGATGGCTGCACTCGGCGTGTGACGGGTTGGATTTATGAACAGCTCGGTGAAGCAGTGAAGTCTTTAGCCAATCTATGATGTGTCTGTGGTAGCGGCTGTCTGTCTGCTCAGCTTTTCTTACGAAAGGTGCTTTGAGCCTTTGCCCAGTTCTGATCGTTCCTGTGACTTCACTCCTACTTTTAATTATTTGGATGATGCTACTCAGAGCTGAAGAGTTTTCTAGCCTCACCCAAGCCCTGTGGAAGGAAGAACACAAAGACCAGGAGCATGATGGGCCTCCCAAAGCTGATTAGCACTAGTGTTAAAGAGACTTGCTGGCTGCTGTTCTTTGGAGCAAGGCTGTTGGTTTTGGCTGGCTGGCAGCAGTGGTTTGGAACAGGGCTGTTGTGTTTAGATGAACACAACTCACTCGACTCGCATTAGTCACTTATCAGCCTCTACCTCTTCCCGCCACACACACGCTGCTAGGGTAGTCCTACTGCTCCCCAGGAGCAGGTGTCACGGTTTTGCCATGGTGTCATTTCACATTGGTTGCAATGGGAAAGACTGCCTTTGTAAAACCAGCCAGGAACACAACACAACCTCTCCAGCTTTACTGGAAAGTCGAACATTAAAACTTTGTGTACATCAACTAATATTCCCTGTGCAACACCTTAGTCTGAAAGAGAAAAATCTTGTTAGTTTTCATTTTATTTTGTGTGCAGGTAGCCACAAACAACTATTGCTGTCATGTCTTAACATTTGGAGCTTAAGAACATATCCCAGCAGTTAAACATGCCTGTAACTTAGGGGAAAAAAATGTGTTTAGAGAATTCAATTGATTAGTAAAGAAACTTTCTTCCCTCCCCAGCTAATGGGAGAAAAATAGACTATTTTTCCAGTATTTTCTGTCAAGCTCTTCTATAAGAGGAAGTTTCAGGTCATCCTCAGTTTCTCCCAAAGCTCAGTGCCTGCACTATAAAGACAGCACTCTCCCCTTTTTTTTTTTTCAAATTCCAATGTGAGTGAAGACTAGTAAGGACAGTAAGGAAAGCCTCAAGAAACCTAAACAAAGCAGAAGGATGCCAAGAAAATGTAAAGAAGGCAGCTGCCACTTTAGAGGTAAGGGACTGAGGAAAGCTTAGTCCTCTGAGTGGTGTTTGAAGAGCGCTGTGGGGCCTGGGCTCTCCGTAGTCCTCCGGCCACCCTTACCCATCTCTTGACACCAGCAACTCCAGTGCCTCATAAATTTTTCAGAACTTTTCCTAAAACTGCTGCCTTTCACAAAACCACAGATTGACCATCCCTGTGCCATGTTTAACACAAAGTAAAGTCCGTTGCTTAGACAGGGTGTGATGCTGTTTGTGCTCAACAGAGTTGGAGGTAGAACAAAAACCTGGGGTCCTTGTCTCACGTCTCTGCCCCAGTTGCCACCGTGTGTTTCCTCCTACTTTCTCAAGCAGACATGAGCTTGCCCTCCCGCACTGCGTGACCACCAGATCAATGCAAAAGCCATGACTTCAGCACTTGCACCCACTTCATAAGCACTGGACAGCTGCTGTAATGCTTGCAACACTCATGATGTCACTGTTGGGTTTAAGCCAATGGTCTATTTTATGATTAGAGATTTTGTTGTTCACTGGAACAACTTCAAGGCTTTTCATCACTATCTCATGTTTATTCCTTGCACCAGTGAGGTGCAGAATGCAGGGAGAAAATGGGTGAGTGGAAGAAACAGGCTGGTCCACAGTAAAGATGGACAACAGTGCCTGTCTAACAAGTGTTCAGCAAAGCTCATCCCACAGAAACGCAGAATCTTGATGAGCTTTTTTTTTTCCTGGATATGGGAAAACTCAAACGCGCATTTCTAAGTGAGACGGCTGGGGCTCTTCTGCCCTTCGGCAGCGTGCACAACCCATGCCTTCCCCCACCCCAGCCTCTTCCGTGGGGCTATGTGCATCCCAAGGGACAGAACAGAGCAGCTCCTAAACGCAATAAACATTACTCTGTCTGGGTTAGTTTTTACATTTCTCTGTTTTATTTCTTGTTTTGTTTGAAATGACCTGTACCACAATAATACGATTTATTTAACAGGTTTTTTTCTTTTTTTTTTTTTTTAGGAGCAGATAATAGTTAAGTAGATACTGTTTATTTCACTGACTGTCTATAACTCCCTGCATCATTCTCACAGCCTCTGTCTCTCTCGCTTCTCCACATAACCCAGCCACAAGAACAACAGAGAGGCCTTTGGCCGTATGATTGATTATAGCTTGTGGATACAAAGTGGAAGCTCTTCTTCTCAGCTCCAATTGGTAATAAAAGCTCAATAAGTTACATTCTAGGGTCTTTCTCAGTTACTTTGCCCTCTAATAGCTGCTTACATGCTTCTGATGCAGCATGTTTTATTTTATATATTTGTAATAGTTTAAAAAAAAGAGATGACTTAGCTTACAAAGAGAAAAATAATGCCCCCTTAGCATGAGCAATACTGTAAGGTTCTGGTTGCTGCGGGGGCGTTTCTTGTAGCTTCACAGTTTTGCTGAGAGGTGTAATGCCCAAGTTTCCCCAGAAACCTAATTCTGTGTGGTATTTTAGCTTTTCTTTTAATTGATCCCTATGAAATTTGTTTTGCATTACAGGCCAGACACTGCAGCTCCCAAAGAACATGCCCAAAACAGAAGAGCTGGTCACTTGAGAAGAACTACCTTTTGTAGCAGCTGATGGGTACGTGATTTCTGTTATCCACATGTGCAAATCAGGGACTGGAGGTGCTTTTACTATAGTTTCTGCACGTGAGCTTCATGTTTCTTCACTGTCACTGATGCACTTACCTCTACTGCTTTTCTTTTCTTTAAGACAGAGAGCTCATTTGTGTCCCAAGGCTCAAGCTCCATCGTCTTTGGCCCCATGCAGAAGGACAGCTGTACAGCGCTGACTCTGTGACTCCTATATTACAAATGAATGGCATAAAGAGCACTGACCCAGTACCCATTTCCTAGTTTGTGTCTCAACTTCCACATCCCTGGACTTTTTTGTAAGAGACTGTGAACATTCGAAGACCTAAGAGTTGCTGAAGCCAAATTTTCTACTTCAAAGTGCACTGAAAGAACTACAGTAAGATATTACCCCTCTCTGCAAGCCCAGCCCACTGTGCTGCTGGACATGCTCCTCATTTGTGGCAGCGTGGCAGTACTAGTGACGCACAGCAGATCAGAATAACTGGGAAGAGATGCGTGTGATTCCTGCACTGGTCTGAAGGCCCAAGAGACCTGACCTGGTTCCCAATTTCAGATGGTACAAGCCTTTTAAAGGTTAAATCTAGACAGGTGTTTCTGTCTCAGTTCCTGGGGAAGAGTATCCATTCCTTGCTTAAAGAGATTAATATATGCTAATTACTGTCTGGTTCAGTTCCCATTCTATTTGAGAAGCAGTGCAAACATTTCCAGGCAGGCATATTATCTTCAAGCAATGGGGGATATCCAGATGGGCTCCAAGGTTATGCAGCTGTAATGGAGAAAGAAGGTCCTGGAAAAAAAAGCATTTGGTATCTTTACATAATTCTGCCAAGGCAGGAGTTGCCTCCATACCATAGCCCTACTCAAAATAGCCAGTAGTCTCTGTGAGCTAGAAGCTACCTCAGCAGCTCTCCATAATTGTGGTTCTTAGTTCTCCTTCTCTGTTCTGGAAAGCAGGCCTGAGTCCAAATACAACAAAGCTGGAAGAGCCTTTTTTGGGATTATTTTTCTAAGTGACCTTTCCACCCAGGGCCCAACAGAGTAAGAATTGTTTCTTTGGATCTTTTCTGACCAGTTTGGGACAGCTACCTTTGTACAACAGGCCAGGTTACAATGTGCCATGGCTGAGCTGGGTGGGACTTGGCAGGGAAGCAACAGCGGTCAAGTGAGTCAAACTTGGAGCACATTTGTGAAGGTATTTGTGCCACGGCCAGAAAGAGTTGCCAGAATGCAGCACATGGCAAGCTGGTGGCATGCATATCACTTTGGTCCCTTCTCAGTCACAGATGGGTGGAGGGATCATGAGTGCGACCAAAAGCCTCTCACTTTCTCCCCAGCTGCCTCTGGCAGGGAGCTGAGGAGAGAAGCACAAGTATCTGTTCATAGCACAAAGCCACCATGCAGTTGCTGCTGCTGTGAACATGGAAGTAGTCCCAGCTCCCACAAGCCTTCTGCCCCTTAGGTCTCTGTTGTTTTATTAATGTGCCTGAAGCAAGACTGAATTCCTTTATCAGGCGAGTACAAAATGAGCTAAAGTAGCTACAACTGTGTAGTGCAGGGAAAACTCAAAAAAGATGGAACTGAGCTAACTCAAGTACCAGGAGCAGGCTGGCTACAAGAGCTGAGAGGCCAGCATCAGTCAGTGCCCCCAGGCTCTGAGCTGGCCTGGGCATTGTTCCGCAGCAGCAACAGTCCGGATGTGGCACATCCTGCTCCAGCAGCAAATAAGCACCTAGCGTCTCCCTGATCACTCACCTCAGCCCTGGTTTGGAAGGTTTTCTGCTGGGGTGGGTGGCAATTTGCTCCTCTGCCACCTTTCTCCTGGAATAGCCAGGAAGGGATGAAAGCTTGAGGGGAATAGATGCAGTAGGGCTAGTGATGTCTCAGATGTAGATCACAGACTTTTTCTCACCTCTTGCCATGCCGCTGACCACAAAACAAAGACTACATTCAGGTCTCATCGGCTCACACTGGCTCAAAACTAAGTGACCTCGAAAATAAAATCTCAGAAAATGCCAATAGACAGTTTTGTCAGTCACCTACATTGGCCTCTGGCTACTGGGAATGCAGCAGTTGTGGCTTAGGCAGCAGATCTAAATTATGGCTTGGAGATAGCAGGGACCTGGTTACATGAAGGAAGCAAATAAACATTCCCCCAGTTCTACTCCCACTACCTCAAGGTCAGGTATTTGCTTTCCCATCAGCAAGAGAACCACTTACCAGGCCCAGGTATAATCTATGTTAGCTCTTTTGCTGCTGTTGAGGATAATGGGATGAGGCAGGAGAAGACAGCAGTTGGGATATTGGGGGGCTCATGCCACCCTCTTAATTTATTTCCCTAGGCTGCCACAAAAAAGCAATCTCTCAGCCTCAAGAACTGCCTCCTCCGAAAAGCAGTGCCCTTGATTCCTAACTAGCATTTGGCAAGAAGCCTAAGTCTCTGTGGAGGCAAAGAGCTATCACTTTAATGAAATCTAGGAAAGCCCTGGTTTGGGGTGTATTTATACTTGGGCAGTAACCATGCAAACAAAGCCTTGTGTTCTCTGCCACAAGGAACAAGTGGGGAATGGCACTCAGCTGAGCTGAAGAGGCAGGTTTGATACGCTACAGGGTGAAAAGTGTGGAAGAATTGTAGTTAGCACCACATAGGAGAGGCTGCAGAGATTATCAAGTCAACCCAGCACTGAAGCATAACATCGAGCTCTTTTCTTTTTTTCTTGCCATCTGGGAAAGAAGACTTGCATTCTCTCAGGGACATACATCCTACCTCTTCAGGGGCCTGCGGGGATTGTACATGGGAGGGACTAGCCAGGCGTAATGACACACTGTACAAGGTCGCAGAATATCTTACACAGTTAGGAGCATCTTTCCCAGTAAGAAGTGGGGCCTGTATGTACAAGTGTTAGCTGTCGTTAGAGGAGCCTGGGAGGCAGCTGTTTTGATCAGGAGAGGTCCAGCTGTGCTCTTCTCCTAAGGAGCATCTGCTCTATGGTTAGAGCCAGGCAGGTGACAAAAAGGACCCTGGCTGCCTTCCTTTCTTTCTGACCCCTCACAACACCAGCAGATAAAGTTTACTCTATTCTTCCTCTCTTCCTGCTTCTGTCCCCACCCTCCCTCCAGCACTGGCGGAGGGAGCTGGGGAGCAGGCGGCCTGGCAGCGCTGAGAGCATCACTGCTCAGAGAGGCTGAGCCCTGGTGACCGCCTCAACAAGTGCAAGAGCATGTTCTGGTACTTCCCACAGAGAAAACAAACGAAAAAAAGAGAAACAGGTGACTGATTAAAAGAGTTTCCCCCCTCCTGTACACGAGATTCTGCAGTCACGCCGACAGATAGACATTAAATAATTCTTCCATAATAAATGATTGGAGATAAAAGCCGGCGGTGGCTGCTGCTGCTGTTTGGATTGCTCCGTTGTCTGCATCTTTGTTTCTAGTTTGTTCCCCGGCCACTGTTGGCTGGCGCTGGGGCTGTCAGACCTTTGCCTCTAGCATTTCTAGGAAGAGTTTATGCATGGGAACCTTGCCCTGCAGTTTGATGCTGTAGAAGTGCTGCACAGCTTTGGCTGCCGTCTGCCGCAGGAGGGGCAAGGTCAGGAGCAGCTTGCCTGCTCGCCGGGGCTCCTCGTTGCGCTGACTCAGCTCGTAGTCCTGCAGGGCTTCGTGGAGAAGGTCCTGGAGTTTCTGCACTGCATCCATGTCCTCTATGTGCATGGAGTCTGAGGAGAGGAAGAAAAGGCAGCAAACAGACAAGTCAGATGTGAAGAAGGAAATCCTTTATGGTCCTGAAGCTAAAGATGCTTTCTTTTCTGCGTTTGTTATTTTATTTTATTTTTTATTTTACTTTATATTATTATTTTTGTTTGTGCCCTTGTTGTTGTTGTTTTGTTTCTTAAGGGGAAAACCCTACTTTGCTGGCCAGTGTTGGTGCTGCTGCTATGAAGTTCAGCATCATCCCAACAAGTTGTCCCCAGCAGGGCAAGGACAGGAAGGCTGCTGGGTAGGTGACACATTGTACCTTGAGTGCTGCCGATTTTGCCAGCCACCCAAAGGCTGCGCAGGGGTCAGCCAGGGGCCTTTGTGACTTGCACATTCACTTGCCCTCCACGCTACTTATGGGGAGAGTCACCCTGTAAGGGGCAGCAGCTGCTGTGCTGCCACTTGGGAGCAATCTCATTAAGAATAATTAACACTGCTATAGCGCTTCATCTGTCTAAACTGCCTAATTGCTGTGCAGCTGCTCAGGGTGTCAGCAAGATAGAAAAGCCCCAGTAGGTCACAACCAGTGTGCCCAGGGGTTTTGCCAGCCCCACCTTTGTGCATATGCCCCTGTTCACAGAGACTGGCAGCAGCTGTTCAGGGAGCCTCCTGCTTCAGTAGAGGAAACCCACACCTCCTCCAAGGCCTCTTCCCTTACGCTGCCAGTTAAAACTCTACAAGCTGCCAGCAGGGCTAGCAGGGTTTTTAAGGCTAGCACAGCTCCTGGGGTGTCTCTGGGGCAAAGGATGTACCTAGGGAACCTGAGCTGCTGAACTTGTAGGTAAGGCACAGTGACAGAGGACTCACCAAAGAGCAGAGAGGTTAGATCAGAGAAGGCAACCAGGCACAGCATCTCTGAAGATTTTGGCTCTTTTTCATCCTGCTGATACTTGCTGCTTTGTTAAAACCCTGACAGAGCTGGAGGCACTGTTGCCTTGTCTTCATTGTTCAGAGACTTTTAATCGATACTGAAGCCATTGATAAAGATTCCTGCCACAGGGTAACGAATCCAGAAGCAGCAGCAAAGGAGCAGTGTGGCCAGCACACCTGCACACATGTAGTTGCACCCTCTGCCACTGCAGTTGGGTTTTGCAGCGTGGCAGTGCTCTGGCTCAGCCCACACACGTACAACACAAATGTGGAGACATGGGTTCCTCAGCGAGACTGCAGTGAAGGGGAGGAAAGTTTGCCGAAGGGCCAAAATCTCTCTAGAAATATGTGTCATCTCTATGGAGAGCACAACACAAATTAGAGACTGTGAATTTCATAAGACACTTATACAGTAAATGCTATTTATGATGCATCACTTATAAAGTATTACAACAGTTGGGAAAATGTTGTGTCTAATAAGAAAGCTGTTTAAGAAGGAATGCACTAATTATAGGATATTAAATGGTTGCATTTCCAAGAAGCCTACTGAAGAAGGATTGTTCTTGCTGCATTTGGTTTTTGTATCCAGGCAAAGAAGCTCACAAAAGGGCTGGTAGGTCACACAGGCCAGGAGAAGTGAGTGGGATCTGTTTCCTGCAAAATTGCAGAGGTTGTTTTGGAGACTGGAAGTACCAAGAGCTGGAGCTTGGACAGTCTTTCTGTTTAATGTTCTGGCTAGGGGCACAAGGTGGGAAAGTAATTACAGTCCATCAGATTTTGCACATCCCAGCAGGTGCTAGAAGCACCAGGCAATGAACCATGCACCAGGTCAAAATGGGTGCTCTGGTTTTGGGCACCGATGTTGCTATACCACAGGGAGAATCCCACAATTGTGCCCTTCTGCCGCCTGACTTCTGTAAGGTGACAAGACTTAACAGCGCTAAATAACTACACATATACAGGGAGAGGAATTGGGGAAATAAAGATCAAAGCCTGCCCCATCCCCCCACTCTGTGCTGAAAGAAGCTCAAAATTGGCAGCTGACTGCAAAAAAATAAAATAACATTGCAGGATTAATTTCCTTGCAATCCATCAGTGAACTGGTGTCGATGGCATTGATAAACTGTTAATTACGAAATCAATAGCTATGAATTTTTACAGCTGTCAGAGCACTGAGGTGGAGGGAGACTGCCTGACCATGTCCCTGAGGGTCAGCTGGCCTAGACGTCATCCCCTCTCCAGCATTGCTGGCATGGGGTACAGAGCAGTGTGACAATGGACAAAGCCCGCTGCCTCCTCACTTAACACTCTTCTTGCAGCTTCCAGCAGGAGCAGGGACCTCAGAGGACCCATTAGTTCAGAATTTGCAACAGATTCCCTTGCTAGACCCAGGCCTTGTGCACTCCATCTTGTCACTAAGGGCTCTGGGTTAAAAAGGGGGGAATAAGATTTGGCCAGTCTGGGATGTCCTTAAATGAACTTGTGCTGTATGCTAACCTGAAGGGCTCTTCAATATACAGGTTGATCAGTTTGTATTTCTGAGAAAAGAGGACCTAGTAATGCCTAAGAAGAGACTGCTGGCTCTGAAGAGTAACAACTTAAGTCTGCACCACCCCTACTCTGTGAAAAAATGGGTGATCATATTGTCGGGACTTGCCTCCTGCTCTGGGCATTAAGAATTCATTTCTCAGCTCTCTAAAATGCATTCCCTAAAGACAAGAGTTCTCTTGAATTGTCTTTGCCCGTCTCAGCAGGTGTGTCCTTGGTGCATTACACTGAGGACTTGGAGATCAGCCACAGATCTGGCAAGGTCACCCTATTGTCACCTCCTCTGGTGAAGAGGGAGTGAGCTCCCACTTCTGATTTAATTTGGTTTAATTCTTAGAAACAAAGGGTCAATATACACAGGGCGGCATGGAAGAGAGGAAAGTCCCTAGGACCTGGGTTGTACAAACAATTACACCCAGCAGGGATAAGGGAAATTCAGGAATTTATCTGTATGGGAGGCAAGGCAAAAAGCAGGCCTAGGCAGCACAAGTGCTAATCTAAGAGCTCAGCTTTAAACCCTGTCCCTGACCCAAGGAAGCTGAGGCCTGGCCCAGAGCTAGTCTGCATTCCTACTGTTTTAGGAATCAGCTGTTTGCATGCAAGCACATACATGAAGGCTCTGCAAGTTTGCTCCATGCCAAAAATATGCTAAGAAAAATAACATATTAAAATAATTGGAAGGTTGCATGTGAAGGTTACATTAGAAAAACATACTTGCCCTATTCCAGCTTCCTTATATGTGTGTTGTGAGGGGCTCTAATTACTTGACAAACAAGATCTCATGCTTTACTTTTCTGAGTTTCAATACTCCCACACAGCTGCACTAGAAGAAACCAGTGAAGTCAAAATAGCTTTTCCCATCCCGCTGGGAACATGTTTTGACCTGTGCCTCCTGGCCCTTACCTTGGTTTATTTACTCCACGACGCTGGAAGCAGAACCCAAAAGCACCTGATGAGCGCTGTTGTTCTGCTCTGTCTCTGCTCAGTGTTTCTCCACTCCTGACACAGACTGGGCTTAGACCTGACAGCACAGTGAACAACATGAGCAGAGAGCGCTTCTGTTGCACCGTGAAGAACCTGACAGCACTAAGACTCAGGTCCTGCAATGTCACTGCTCACAGCATGGGCCAGGTGAGTGTGCCCGTGTGGCACTTATCCTGCCACCCTGTCACAACCACTGCCTTAGCACTTCGGCCTCTCTGGGGAGCCCTTCTCCCTGTTTAATCCTGTGACCTTCCTGGTAGGCAGGTTCTTTAACAAGAGTTGATTACATCGCCAAAAGCCACCACCCTACGATTGAGAGGGCCAGCCTTGGCCATCTGCCCATCCTGGTTCAGTGGCAAAGCGAAGGCAGCAATTAGAGCTTAAAAAGCAATAGATGAGAAATTGAAAAAGGGAACTAGATAGCAATTTATATGAATCAGAAGTTATGAAGTGTAGAAAATCGATACAGAAAGTGAAGGACATTGGAGGAAAATCCATGGCTGGAAGGGCTAAGGACAATAAAGAAGTTTTATAAATATTTAAGAAATAGAAGAAAAATGATGATTTGCAGGGGGCTCTTTTCACTTGGAGATGATTAAGCTATTAATAGCAGTGCAGAGGATACAGAAGCCCTCAGTGAGCACGTATCTGTGTTATATGAAGATGGTGAAGAATTCTTAGTCTGCTGTTTACACAAGATGTTGTTAGATATCTGTTAGGGACAAACGTCACAGAAATCAGCAGAGCTCGATAACTTGGTTTCAGGAGTTATAAAATTGGTGGCTAAAGCCCGTCTAGGGCAGATGACTGATTAACAAGTCTTGGTATTTTTGAGAAATTCAAGATGACTGGAAAAGTTCTAATGATGCACACGTTTTCCTAAGTCTTATCTGATAATTTTCATGCCAGCCTGATGTGAACTAGGGAAAAATAAAGGAAAGAAAACAAAAACACCCAAGTGATGTTCAGTTAAGACTTACAGGACAGTATTTAGAAAATGTGTAGATGTAACACTTGGGGACATGGTTTAGTGGTGGACTCGGCAGTGTTAGGCTAATGGTTGGTCTTGATGATCTTAAGGGTCTTTTCCAACCTAAACGATTCTACAATTCTGATTCTACTGCCAGTCAACAAGATATTTTGGAATAGAGGTCTTGTCAAAAAAACCTGATTTCATTCTCTGATGAGATTATAAGTTTGGTTGATAAAGTTAACTGCATAGATATAATAGACTTAGGATTTCATAATGCACTTGGCTTAGCACCACAGGACATTCTCATTAAAAAATTAGCACTATGCAATATCAATAAAGCACACTTTCAATTGATTAGTAACTGGCTAGATGACAGATCTCAAAGTAGCTATCAGTAGTGAATCAACCCTGAAGGAGGAGTTTTCCAGTGGAAATCCACAGGGATCAGTAAAAAACCAGATGCTACTCAACATTTTTATCAATGAGCTGTAAGTAATTTCTTTTTATTTTTTTCTTTTAAATTGCTGCTGCTGAGAATTATGGACGGCAGAGAGCAACAGAACGCTGTACAATGATGAGGACAGGGCTGCATTCTGGACCACTTCCTTACACTTTAAGTAATATATCCATAGCCAAGGAATGTAACTGTGGAACAGGAACTTTATTGTGTCAAGCTGTCAGGTGTAAAACGGTCTGGGGCTATAGGACACAGCCTCAATCTGGAGGCTGAACTCAGGCAAATTGATGTGAAAAATATGGTGCTTTTTTTTTTTTCTTAACTGAGAGAACAATCAATCATTAAAGTCAGCTACCATGAAAGACATAGATTCTCCCCCCTTTTAGTCCCTTCAGCTCCACATGGAATGTCTTTCTGAAAGGCAGCTTTAGCCAAACACAGATATTAGACTCACTGCTGGGCCGCAAGGGTGAATTCTGTGGCCCGCACAATGCAGTTCGGCCAGGAGATCTGATGTGAGACAATGAGACTCAAGGGATGTAGAGGGAGCCCTCGTCACACAGTAGCTTTAGCAATTTCCCTTTCAGAAGGAACTCCCGAGCAAATATGTGTCTCACTTTTGTGCAACATCAGTGCAGCGCACAGCACCGCTTGTGACTCCCACAGCCTGTGGATTGAAGGCTGCAGCCCTCCGCAGACTGAGATGGAAGGCACTGGGCTGAGGGCCCTGGCCTTCCTCACCCTCTGCACAAGAAGAAACAGAAGAGGCAACATCAGGCTTCTGCCAGCATGTCTTACCCTCTGCCATCCAGATCCTCACTGTCTCCCAGTTAAAGGGGTCAATGAACATCTCCAGGACAACAACAGGCAGCGCCAACCCACAGCTTTTTGTGGGATTTGAAATTGGGATCAGGGTTTCCCTGTCTGCTGTAACTGACCAACACCATTGAAGTGGATGCAGGTGTGGCCCACATCTCTGTAGTAGAATTTCTTGTGGAACAAGAAATCAATATACCCCTTTAAGGTTTGGACAATCCAGCTTGTGCTCTGTCTTTGAAGTTTTCTTGAAGAGGGAGTAAAACTATTTTTTGTGAGAACTGTGCTGGGTATGCAAGCACGTATGATAGGATGTTCTAACCACAGCAAGGACATCTAACACCCCCATGGCTTGATAACATTAACAGAAAACAAAGCTTATTATAGCTTGCACCTGGTGTGTGTGTACACTGCCTAACCGTATATATATTGGGCTAATTTGAGCAATAAACTGAGGACGGCATGGAATCGTATCGGTGGGATTGTCGTTACTTGGTCAGCTCTCCAAAAGGGACCCTCTTCACAACTCCTTTTCCAAAGTCAGAGCACTGAAGTCAGCTTGCTAGTGGAGAAGGGCTCCACAGCCTTTCTTTTACTGCCAGAAACCAGCAGCCAGCCGATCGCTGCCTGGTTCCACTCCCTAATACTGGGTTGGAGCACAGCTGGGGCTCTAGCAGCAGCAAAACTTCATTCCTCCCTGTTTTCCAGCCTAGGTCCTGCTCTGCAGATAAAGAGGAGCTTGGAGGATGTTGTGCGACATAAGCAGAGTACAGTCTCTGGTTTCCTCCCAGTATAGGCTTTGACTCCCTGATTGTGAAGCTGGCTGGGTCAGGGACATACCTGAGTTGGCGAGAGCTAGAGCTTTGAGTGTGACAAACTCCTCCTTCTCCACCTTGAGCTTCTTGTAGCGACGTACCAATTGCAGGATGGCCAGGTAGAGCTCTAGCAGCCCCGTTAGACGAGAGTGCTCTTCATCCATGATGTAGTCCTCAGCATAGACAAGCTTGTCCTCATATGGCAGAGAGCGGTACACAATGCCCAAGATGAGGATTTCCATCCAGGCACTCTGCAGGAGGCTCATCTGGTCCCCAAGGGAGAGGTTGGAGAACCCTGACAGGGCAAAAGACAAGCAGGTCTAATGGTTGTGCAGCAAAACCCCTAGGAGTCCTTAGTTTCCCTGGGATTTGCCCCACACACTCTCCTCCATTGGCCTGTTTCTTTAAAAAAACCCCAGAAAGCTTAATAAAGTGACCCTGTCCCTGTCAATGAGACCATGTGGATCATACCCTTCTCTTTGTTCCCACACCCATCCAGAGCCTCAAACAGGAGTTCTGATGCTTTCTGACTGCATTTTTGGCAACCCAAGGTTAATGCTAACCTCTTTTCAATGATCCCTGCTTCTTCTACGGCAGTGACTGTTTTGTACCACATGGTCTCTCTATATTTTTCTACTGCAGCCTATTTAGTCTGCCCTAGCTGACCAAAGAGCACAGCAGAGCTCCAGATGGCATAAAAGAAGGCTTCTGATGGGATAGGAGGGAATGACACAGGCCTGCATGACAAGCATACCACAAGATCTCATTTTGGCCAACATGAGAGAAAGCCCTGCCACAACAGAGCATCAAAATGTATTCAAAAGCCGGACACATTTGTGAACAGAATCTTCTTCTATTCCTCATGACTCCCTGAGCTCCACATCATCACCTTTCTACACCTCACAGCCAACAACCCTACTCAGTGTCAAAAAGCCCTTATGGTGCTATACAAGCACCTAAATCACAGCCAAACACAGAGGCAACGGAACCAGCACCGGGCAGTGAACCAAGTCATTCTCCTCAAATACAGAAAGAGCTATCACCATCTGGAGAGAGTCCTTGACAGCCCCAGAGCCCACCTGAGAAACACAGAAGCACTGTCTGCCTTAGTGGGGGGAAAAAAGTGCATGGGAAGTAAAGCTCTGTCTGCCATGTCCTCTGCACCAGGGAGCCTTGAAGGCCAGACCACAAAAGATCCTGGGAGATGGGCACTCTCCAACAGCCATTACAGCCAGGGATGCCACGCGCAGTGTGTTGGTCCCATGCAGATAGCTCCTGCCCACCACGGACAGGCAGGGACTGTGCTTTTTAGCAGCTCCTTGCATCTAAAGGTTCCCAGTGCTCTGATACAACGGGACACCCAGGCATCCTTCAGCTGGGGCTTGATGCTCCATCCCCTCCCCTTCCCCAGACGCTTACGAAGCCTCAGGGCTCATCAGGAGGCCTATGAGCTCATCAGCCTCTGTTCAGGAGCCTCCCAGCCCCACTGGCTACGCATGTGCTAGGCTCAGCCAGACTCCTTTATCCCACAGCCCTCCCTGCTCACAGTTCTTGGCCCCGCATCACATTGAGGCCTAGGTAGCCAGCCACCACGATGATCATTTGATTTCTCTTGTTATCAAGTTGGCAATTAACAAAAGAGCTGATGATTGCTATATTGACTGACTGTGGGTTCTCTTTTTCTATCTGCACTATCTCAGCTGGGGAAGGGAAGGCAGAAGGGTGGGTTAGTGGTATTTATTTATCGCTACGCCATGTTTTGTGTTTGTGTTGCCAGGGGAAGCAAAGGGTGATAATGGCCTGGCAGCCCTTGGACATCCAATTTCCCTTATCAGGCCACTGAATAGAAAAGAGGCCTCAGGCCACATTAATTAACAGATACCAATCAGCTGTCACGTGTTGTGTGTGCAAGGTCTGAGGGGAGCAGTGGGTGGGAGGGAAGAATCAATAAACCATTGGGGAGGAGTGCCAGAGGGAACAGCTAAAGAGGAGTCTAGGCTACTGGGGAGAAGAGCTGCAAATCCAGCTCCACGACTGAGACTGATTCCTGCACAGCACTGGAAGCCTGTGCTCCTCAGTGCTGCACCAGTGAATCCCACACCCTGCTCAGGCAGCGAGTACTTCAGGGGTGCCTCGTCCTTTTCTTCACCCTTCTGCCCCTTACCTCCTCCGGTCAGTACTGTGCTGCACCTGAATGGAGCCCTCCTGACCAAGTCCAAGTGCAGGCTGATGCAGCTGAAAGGCTTGGGATCCTGCCTCCCCAGGTCTGCTTGCTGCACAAGGAACTGATCAGACTGGACCTGACACAGGAGTAATGGTGCTGTGCATAGCACTGTCACAGTCTCTGACACCTGGAATCTCTCCTTTGGTCACCCCTTTCCCAGCTCTGACCATGGAGAACAGCCCAGCATTTAGGCTGCTGCCTAAGTCCAGTTTCTGGGTAAGTCACGTGGCCTTTCTGCATCTTCATTCCCCATCTGGGTTATGCTATCACCTCACTGCAGTCTGCCAATGAAATTTGTTAAAGATTGAGAAGTCATGTAGTAGAGTGAGAGCATCCAGGACAGATGTGGTTCACACTTCTCTGCTAGAGGATAAAGCAGAAGAATCGACTTAACCTTAGCACTAGCCTGTACATTCAGCATCTCTGTTAATCGCTCTTTCCCAGAGGCAGTTATGGCAGGTGAGAGTGACTTCACAGGAGAGACTGTGCTTTACCCTGTGCCAAGGAGAACAGAAGAGCAAGCTGCAATTGTCCTACCCACCTGGGAAAGCCCCTTGCCATAAGCACTCCCAGGAAGCCAACAACTCCAGCTCCAGCAGGTGGGTGCGAGGGAGGGAGTGCGGCAGTGCTGAGTCTGGACTTGAAATGTCTGACAGAATCAGGACCCTTTTCCTCCAGTGCTTACACACGTAGAATTCAAGGGCTGGAGGACTGTGCCTACATCACTGCAGTCTGCACAGATACGGGAAGATCACGTAACCTGGGGTCACTCATGGTATAAACCTTGAGATCAGGAAAGGTAAATGCTAATTTCACCAGGCCAAAATCAGAGGCTTGCTATTATCAGTTTAAAACACTGGAGAACTTCTAGTTGTGAAATTCAACTGTCTCATCATCTTGCAGCTCCCAGGAACTGCTGCAATCCAGCCTTTTTGCATTCCTGAGCTGTTCGATGGTACAGCATCCAGGAAGTGCCCTTAGTGATCTGTTTCTTGCCGCTTTTCTCAGGTCTGATCCTGAAAGGTGCTGAATGCTCCACTGCCATCCCTAGGCTCTGGAAAGAGAAGCCTCTGCTCTAACATAGAGCTGCCTGCACATTTCCGTCGCTCCCAGGTGCAGGTTGAGAAAAGCTGCTTTATTTGCATTAGTTAATGTGACATTCGGTTCTAGTGTGGGGTTTGGGGTTTTTTTTTCTGATTTTTTATTTCAGTGGTTTGGCAGTGGGAGCTCCCAGAATAAAAAAAAAAAAAAGTCACATAATTTGTGGCAAGTGGAGTTCATAATCTGTTAATTTATTATCATTTCTGTCATCCTGGAGGGCCATTAGCAGAGGTAATAAAGGGAGACGTAATTATAGGATCTGAGGCCACTCCAGACACAGCTGCTGTCACTCCACTTGCCATATTTCATTCTGTGCTAGTACTATCGTCTTCCTAGTGAGAACAGCACAACAGCTACCCTGGGAGAGCCTTCAGCATCACCCCTCGAGAGAAGTCTTGTCTCCCTGCATCAAGGCACGCAGAAAAGGTAGATGTTGCTCAAAGACAATTAGCACCGTTGGGAGGATGTGTAGTAGGCAGAGGGCCTCGTACAAAAGGGGACAACTCCATATTTTCTAAAGGTGGTTTTTGAGATAATGACTAGTAAGGGTATGGAGCTAATAACATTTGCTCAACACCATTAAATCACACTTCCTTGTTACCATGGGAGAGAGTCTTTAAGTTAACTGATTTTATTTACTAACACTGTGGGGTAGAAGTTTGTGCTGATACCTTGGATCCCGAAGAGTTGGTATGACTTTAACATTACATCGTTCTTTACTAATTCCAGTATGAATACAAGGCAGAAAGAAATATGCGACTTTTGTTCCTTCCTCCATCCCTCTCTGCCCAGGCGTTCATACATAGAGGAAGCAATGTCCTGTTTTGCTCAAAATCCTTGGAAGGCAGAAGTATGGGGCATGGATAATTTAGGCACCTGGCAGCCTCGTGGCCCTGCCCTGCTCTGCCCCCTTGCTGCCTAACTCAGTATGTTTCATACTTGTTTCAGAACTATTGGATATTTTGTTCTATGTTTATGAACTGTCTTTTATTATGTTTGTTTCTCGGTACTGCTCCCTTGTGTAACAATCCCTAAGCTCTTTCCTGTGCACAGAGTCCCATTACAATCCTGCTGGCTGGTCAGAACTGTGCTAGGATGGTCTGTGGTAGGATGGTCTGCTGGCTGGTCTGAACTGTGCTGTTACCGTGTTGCGGGGCTTTTGTAGGAAAGGAAAATACACAGAGAAAATTGAGATGATGGTAGGTATGTCCTGCCTTTCAGAAAGGAGAGGAAGAGTCCCTTCCACACGCAGGAGTAATCCCTACTATACTCCTGTTCCGGGAGGCTGGAAAACTCTGTAGGAACTCGGAGCTGAGCATCCCATGCTCATCGCACAGCCGCAAACCAGAGAACTCCAGCAGAGCACCCTGTGCAGACAGGAACAGTCAAGGTGAGAAGAACGTACAATGGCCCCTCACTGGACAGCTGTAGCAGCTAATTGCATTGCATTAAAACTATTCCTGGTAACATCTCAAGTACTGGGTTAGTAGAGCAATCCAGGCTGAGTTCCTTAATCACCACTGTAACCCCGCTTGTGATGAATCAGCCTCAGATGGATTCCAGCACTAGGGACAGGTGTAATCCCTGCAGATACTGCAGACCTTGGGTAAGAAGGGTACTACTGAAATTAACCTCTGCTCAGAAACGTTGTCCTGAAAAAGTTTCTAGATTGGATATTCGGAGGAAGTTCTTTACTGAACGAGTGGTGAGGCACTGGAACAGGCTGCCCAGGGATGTGCTGGAGTCACCAACCCTGGAGGTGTTTAAAAAAAAAGTAGATCTAGCACTTGAGGCTATGGTGTAGTGGTTAGGTACGCTGGGATGAAGGTTGGACTAGATGATCTTCAGAGGTCCCTTCCAACCCCTAAAATTCTGTGATTCTGTGATCTTCATAGTCCCACCACATAACAGTCCATATTCCAGATAGCCCAGGAAATGACCAACCCTTGAGTTACAGGAAAAATACTCCTTCTGAAGAAAAGAAAAGCAGCCACCAAAAAGACAAAGGAGGAGCTACAAAGAGAAACAAATATGTGGGAGAAACAAACTGTTTGATCACTCATGCTAAGATGACTCATCAAATAAGAAAAAACTTGAAGCCAAGAGCCAAAGCGAGAGAACACAGACCCATGCAGTGGAAGACACAGACAACAAGCAATGTGGGTTAAATCCTGTGATCCTGTGGCTGAGCCTCAGGTATTCTCCTGACATAAGAAGAGGGACAGAAGGCAGAAGATAGCTGTAGTGAGCTATTCATAGTGAGCCTCTGAAGCAGTCTTTGGAAAGCAGCCATGTAAACCCCAAGGACATCCCTTAAATTCCCTGGCCAACCTTCACACCCAAAGTCAACCTATCTCCTTTTGGTGAGGACAGGGTGGAACTAGAGATAGGGGGCATTTTCTGTTCCCCGTCCAAACCTTTGACCCCAGAACCCTGTCGTGGGCCGTGTCCGCTCCTTCAACCTGGGTCTGTCCTACCTGCAGGTGTGAGACACTTGCTACATCACTTAGTAGTACAGGCACTCACTGAATACAGTCAATGAGCCTTCCGAGGCCAGTCACACTGCCACTAAGTTGTCCTTATTATTTCACTAAGTTGTCCTCATTATTTGTCAGCATAGAAGCCTGGAGATTCCCAACAAGACTTGTTCTGTAATTAATTCAGTATGATGAAAGCTGTCCTGAGTCAGGATGAAATGCCCACCAGAGACAGGGTAGGTACCTGCCTTGTCATAAGCAGTAAAGTCCAGTCCTTGCCATAACACTTATTCATCTATAAACACAACAGACCTAGGTCATGTTAATGCAGCACAAAATCACTGAAGTTCACCGTGCCAACCCTAGGTTGTTTCCCAAGTGTTTTCGCTGTGCCACTCAATGCCAGGTACAACTGAGAACTTTATCATGTCATCTCAAAGCTGCCTGCATAATCCCAGGACACGCACACACGTACAGTCAACATTTTATGCCCCTACACCGTAGGCTATATTGGAGTTTGTTGCCAGTGAGAGCCCACCACAAGCAGTTTTCCATGACAGTAATTTCCATCCATCACTATATGTAAAAATCCTGGTTGACAACAAAACTGATAAATAATAGCTCTGCTTGCTGTTCATGCTTACATCCCTGTAATTCCCCCCGTTTACCTGGGATGTGCTTTGCCCAGCCAATGATCACCACTAGTTCCCTGTCTGCCAGGTCACAGAGGGTTGTCAGGGCTTTGATGTCACTCTCTGGCATGGTTGGATCCGGCATGGCATAAATCTTCTCGGGCTCAGCCACCAACAAGTGGGAGACGATCTTAGTCACTGCATATTTCAAAGGAGAAGTCGTTGTTGTATCTCTCATGACATCAGGTGTCATAACAGCCCCTTCTAGAAGGACTTTTCTCAGATAAGACCTGACTATAGAGACACCACAGGACCTCAGAAATGGTTTTGGTCACAACAGAAGACTACACTGCAGCTACACAAGCTGTAGTGATCTGCCTATGCCAAACCCACTCTGCTTGGGATGACAAAAGCAGAAAGCTACTGTAAGGTTCTTGACCATTGTTTCAGATTGGTATAACAGGGGGAGCAGGAGATATAAATAATCAGTTGGTGGGATGTGGAAAAGTTTAGAAACTATGGGTGGCATGGATAAGAGAAATCAGCATGGGACTGGTTTTGTTAACATAACTTGGATACAGAAACCGATCAGAGTATCACTAAGTGGATTTCTATAACCCCCTAGGAAAGGTCTGATATTTAACCCTAGGTGCAATGAATATAGCACCTGGCCTGCACCTCAGGGGTACCTAAACCACCTCTGCACTATGATCATAAGAAAAAAATCCTAGTGCTGGTGACTGATATGAGAACCAGAAATGACAACTGCTTCATTATGAGCCCAATAAAAAGAAACTTAGTGGTTGCTCAGAGGACCACAACTCAAGACAAATACGTACGTGGCTTTTTAGCTGGGGGAGGGATCTGTAAGCTCAGATAAGTGCTACTCTCAGAATCCAGTCTTCTCTTGTATTTCTGACGACCTCCACGGACTCGATCCAGACGAACACCTGCAGGTAAAACAAGATAAACCCTCATGATTCCTTAGTGCCACAGGGAACCCTGACATGCAGATGCTAAAATTTGCTAAGACAGACGTTCTCCACACTCCAAAGAGCTTCCCTCTCCCAAACACTTGAGACCTCAGCTGAATCCAGCAATCCCAATAATACCAGCTAGAGTGCCTCCAGCTCTAACCACGCTGCTGTGAGCTTTACTTTTATTCAAAACATTAATGAAGAAATGAACCGATTCAAACTCTTGAATCACCATCAATCTGATGGGCAAATGAAAAGTTTCAGACCTCAATGCCCTCTAGATGATCTTGCTTTTAAATAGAAAGACTTTAAATGTCAATCAAACCTGCAGTTATAAAAATAAGCTTTTAGATTGTTCTTAAAAATGAGAAGTTAAATGTTCTGTGACCTCTCACTGTTTATATTTGAAAAAAGTGACCCGTACCAAATAGATTATGAACTATGAATTCAACAAAGATGTTTCAGCCTTGATCAAGTAAGGCAACTGTAATGAAAGTAGAACCCAAACAAATAGAAACAACCTCTACTACAATAAAGCAATGATAAAGCTGAAGTAGGGAGACACTGAAGAATTTGTTGCTGCTCTTTCGAAATACAGTGAAACAAACTGCAAATAACCCCAGTGACTGGGAAGCACCAGTGACTGTCACCATGCAAAAAGCCATAGCAACATCAAGAGTCCAGGAACAGTAGCTGAACTGCTATATTAGTATGAAGTACAACGTTAAAAATGAATAGTGAAGCCATAAATATTTGACAGTTGTTTCTGGCCAGCCGTATGGTCTCTAGTAATGAGCTCTTGTGAAATTGGAGTAACTCAGTCCTGCTGGGAGAAACAGCTATTGCAAAAAAAAAAAGCAATTTTCCAAGGTAAATGTAAGAGTATACAAACAGAACAAAAATTTGAATTTATGCTATAAAAGCACTTCATCAGGAACACACATGAGTTTATGTAGTCTGATCACAGGAACCGATTATGTGATACATTTACTAATCACATTGAGCCATTAATATTTTGCAATCAATCCACTACATAAACACAAACAACTAAAAGCAAACACTTCAAATCAGTTCTGAAGTGATGCTTTTTGAACAAGTTGTACACCTGAAAAATACTGCAGTCTGCTGACAAATATTCTACCTAGAAAGAGGCACATGTCTATCACACTGTGCGTGAGCTTACTGTGTCACGGAAAAGAGAAAGCTTTTACTGTAATGCTCGCATCAGCCCCACCTGCACCACGTGAAACTGTTAATTGCCACATCTAGATCCTGATACTCTTCATGGCTGAAGCACCCAAACCTGACTGACTGACAGACAATACCAACAGCCCCCCAACAGCAAGAATAACCAAAACCAACCAGGTCCACAGCACTCAGTTATACAGTCTGACGGGAGAAGCTCTCTGGCAGAAGCAACACCCACCTGGAGCCACAGTGTGTGGGGACAGAGGCTCGTAGGTATGATGTTATTAATGCTATATAGCTTTTAAGAGTGCTTCTGCTCCCACTAAGCTGGAATAAGAAGGCCTGGAGCTCTCCAGAGCAAAGGAACTGCTGCTGCATGTGGCTGCTGTGGGAGTACAACACACATTGAAGATGGAGAGAAAATGTTGCACATTGCTTCTTTTACCTCTATTCCCAACAGCAGGTAGCCTGTGGGCAAGCCTTTTTCCTGGGAGCCCCAACATGTTCCAGAGAGTGATTTCAGAAAGTGAGATCATCTGGGAAGATTCCTGAGGAACAACACTAATAGTGTCCTGTATGAAGCAGAAAGCTGACTTCAGCTCATGATTTCCTTACCCCTATAAATGTGCCCTGGTTTCCTAAGAAAGAAGGCCTCTATTCCATGCTCTGCTGAGTAAATAGCACCTATCTATAAGACAGGAGAGGAGGGAAAGACACAAATTTCAAGAACTGCCAGTAAACCAAGTAACTAGGTGTGACATTTAAAAGAGTTAGGAATATACTGTTCAAAGATTATGGAAGAATCTAGAACAGGCTGTAGGACTTCAGGCCTGAATCACAGCTCCCCAGGACCCTCGCAGAAGAACGATCACAGAAGGTTTTTTCCTCTACACTACTGGGAAGGATGACATTGGTACAGGAAGACACTGTTCTCAGCCCAGGAGAAACTAACACACAGCGCTCCAGGATGCTTTCACTGGGCAGTTTGATAAGTAGTGGGTTGGGGGGTGACTGGGAGAGGTATGGAGGAAACAGGGGAAGGAGCTCATTTCTTTCTCCCAAGGAGAAGCATGCCATCCTCCAGTGCTTGGCAGAGGGATGGCTGCACAGGTTGCAGCAGTATTAGGGACCCTCAATCAGATTATAAGGACACAAAGGACTTAAGTGCATTAAACAAAGATAAGAGAGACGCAGAGAGATTTACCCTCCATCCCTCCTTCCCTCACAGAGCTGATAGAGGTCTGTTTGCCCAAGGACTCTGGCTTGTCAATTCTGAACAAGTGTTTGTCCTCCTCTTGTTCCCCATCCTGTGTGACACTCCTTGAGGCAAACGTTTTCAATCAGCATTTGCAGAGCCACTATTCTACCCTGTCGTCATCGCTCCAGCCGCAGAGCTGGTGAATAGACTGACCCCTACGTAACAACCCCTAGATGCTGAGCACAGCGACCTGCAGGTGCTACAGCAAACGGAAGCATTTCAGCCCCAGTCCCTGACTGTGACACTCCAGATGTAAAAATCATGGCAAAATCCCTTGCCCAAAGATCTGACAGCCTAATAGGTCATATCCAGATGGAAGGAAAGGGCATGGCCGAAAATCAGGACCTGCCACTGAGCTACGGTATTCAGGTGGCTTGTTAGTGCTTGCTGTTCTACTTTGATTTCCTCGGTGGTTGATTTTAAGATAGGCAGGTTGGTTATCCCGCAGCTCTGAGAGGGACACTGAAGGGCATTAAAATGGAATGGGGAGGGGCAGGAGGTGAGCTCAGGGAATCAGCATGAAGGAAAGCACTGAGCAGAGAAAAAATGGAGTGGAATGTAAACTAAGATATGAGTGGAAGTGAGAGTGTGTAAGGAAAACGAAAATAGAGAGAGAGGACCGGAGAAGGCTGAGTGGTACATATATGGTAATCTCCAGGGCAATTTCACATCAAATGTGCAGCCACTTGAGCTTTAACAGCAAGATGCAGTGACCACTTATGAGATGCAGCTGGTCCGTACTGAGGACTCTTACATAGGATTTGTTGTCACATATGACAATATGACAGCAGCAAGAGAAAGTAGTTGCCTTCCAGCTCCTGCACAAACCTGTTTCTCACATGGATCACAACTAGCCAGTTCCCAGGAGAGAAGGCACTCATCCTACAAAATTGTCACCGCCACAGGCTCTCCTGAATCTCCCTTCTTAACAGTATCAGCAAGAAGGAGCTGTAAAAGCAGGGAAGAAGGGAGGGCTTACAAACACAATGCCAGATGCAGCAGCATAGGGCAAAGTTTGGGAAGTACTATCCCCTGACTTACCTTCCTGGCAGCTGCTTCTTCACAAATGAAGGCTATCTGTGCTGGAAATATCCTCTCTGCTCCCACTCCCCTGTGTTGCAAGGAAGTGCTGCTGTTCATTGAATGAGGGAGCCTGCATGGGAGTCCTGTCTGACCGAGGCATGGAGCTGGCCCTGATGTCCACCACCACTGGGACTGAGTCCCAGCTCACCGGCAGCAAGCTCTCAGCATCCCAGCCTGCCTGAAACCCCTCTGACCCAGCAGGGAGGAGGGCAGGGCCAGGACTTGTGCAGGACTTTTTGGCTGAGCGTCCTGCCTGAGGTAGGGATGTCAGTTTTCCAAGCATCCTGTGGGTGCCACTCGTGTTCCAAGTGCTCCTGCAGAGAAGTCTGTGCCAGCACCAAGCCTCTGCAGTGGGAGAGCTGATCTGCTGATCTGTTCAAGCTCCCTGCATTTCTCTGACATGCCCCTCGGAGAGATGTCTGCCTGACAACTTTGGGATCAGATGTCCCCTTGCTGACTTGATAACATCAGGCTTGGGAGTTTTTTTTCTTAATGGAAGTAAAATAATTCCAGCTTTTTTTAAAAGCTGGACCCAGGCCGAGTCTGTCGGAAGTAAAAATAGCCGAGTATGCAGAGGCGACAGCATACAGAGACAGGTTTAGTTTCTCTTTTATTTTCTGGGGACTAAAAATACTCTTAAAAGCTCTGTGAAGCTAAGCTCTGGACAGTGGGAAACGCAGTCTAGGCCCAATATCAGCTGTCGCATCAAATTACTAGCCTCACCTCACTTTCCATCAAGTCCTTTCACATGCCCATGAATTGATAGGAAGAGAAAGATCTATCTTGCAAAAGGAGCTAACAGAAGAGCCAAGCTACAGGGTTTGCACAGTACAATATGTGTTTACACCGAGAAAGATGCAACCAAAGGCAACACAGGGTAAGTGCTGGCCAGGTAGCAACGCCCACGGGGCTGCTTTAGTTGAGCTTTCCTTCTAGACCAGTCAGGTCCCACTGCCCACTGCCCACGTAATCCTTGACTGCACTTTCTGCATCAGTGCACCCTGCTTCTGCTCCCAGGATCTGAGCTAGGGTGGTACCAACAGAGATGCCTCTGTTCCCAGAAGTTGCAGTCTAAATATATGGATTGGCAGTGCCCACGGAAGCTGGAAGACATGGGTTAAGAGCAGAGGAGAAAGAAAGGGAGAAGAGTTGTGCCCAAGGTGTGTCCTACAGAATTTCCCTCTTCCTTTTTGCTCTGAACTTCAGGAGTGACAGCAGGATGTGGTGATGGGATGACACAGACCACAGGGAAAAGAATCTGTCTAACAAGAGTAGTGAGGCTGCAACTTGCCTAGGCTCTCTTATGTTACTCTGAGATTCCAGCACGGGAAGATGAAAAGACCCCTTCATACCATTAAGCTCTTATGCTGCTGTAAAAAGAAGTCAGCCCCCAGAAAATCTCCTGGTAGATGACTAGTGCAAACACCCAACTCATTTGAAACACAGGAAAACAACTTCAGGGTTGCAGGTTAGCATGGCTAGAAAAACTCAGCAGCTACCATGGTGCAGGTCAGCAAGCCTGGGAATGACACTCACAATGGGAGGGTGGGGAACTAGCCTGGGGAGAGGGGCAGTGGAGTTGAAAAATCCATCTTCTGTGTTACAAGAGCCTACAGAGAGATTAGATCAGTTCAAGCAGGATTTTCCAGCCTACTCCATTTTTGATGCTTTCAGGGATATGTTGGTTGGGTAGGAAATCTCCTCTGCTGTCTGGCTAAAGGAGGACTGGACGCAGAAGGACATGTTAGGCCTGTGACACATGATAATACCTGGTATCAGAAGCTGCCACATGTCTTGGAGCAGTGACACAAGGTGTCCTTGCTCTTCACACACAGAAACACAAACAGCATGTCCCAGGTAGTTGGTCCAAAGCATACATGATCTGGTTCTCTACCAACGCCAGCTGCATGGCTGCCAGCTCTGCAAAAGTGTCTCTGCTGAATTAGCCATTGTTGTCTCTCAAATGTAGAGCTTCCTTACCATGCTGAGCCCCTCTCACATCATCTTTCAATCACTCTGTAAAGTCAGGAAACAGCAAGGGCTTCAAGAGCAGGTGGGAATAAAGAATACTTCAGTACCCTGTTGACCTCTCTGTAATAACCCCCACAAGCACACACCCTGTATGCATGGTCCACGTAAATGTTGACTTCTGATTTTTTTCCCTTCCCAACCCTCTAAACATCAGCTCTATAGGCTGTCACCCATGGCAGCACAGTCTGCACAGAAGCAGGCTGAGGGGCACGATGTGAAAGGAACAGATGCAGACGGGTGTCTGCCAGGAAGAGACTATGGATGCCTTTCACAAGAGGACCTAAACGATGACAAAGCCCCACCCCTTCTACCAAGAGGTAGTGCTTAGATCTAAATTGTCAAACGGGTGTTTCCTGCCTAGAGCAGCCCTGGGTGCGATTTACCTCACCTTACTTTAGACTTTGGTAGATCCCTTCTGTGCATCTGGGCTCCCTTGACAGGCAACAAAGAGAAGCAGGCACCTCCACATCCATCTTGCCAGCCAGACACTTACATGAAGAGGAGTGATGGCAGACACTTCTCTCCATTGACTACCAAGGGAATCCCTGAGGGATTAAAGCCATGCTTTTTCTAGCCCAGTTTTCTGTCTCAAACTGTCTAGGTAGAGCACATGAGCCTTTTGGAACAGGCAGAAGAACATAAGCACAGATCAAGAACCAAATTTTTAGATACATGGCACAATGGAGAGGCTCCCACCACTGCAGGGAGAGAGGCCCACTTGAGATGGAGACCCACAGAGGTGAGGAAGTTAGACCCATTGACACAGCATGCTGCTGCTTTGGCCAGCCACTGCTGAGCCTCGCAGCCTTGAAGTCACTCCTGAAGTCCTTACCTCAGCAGTGGCTTTTCTAACACTAAGAACTAGTGTCCACTTATTATTTAATTCTTAAATCAGAACACCTGTGCCAAGCAATTCAGAGTAACGACCCTCTCAGGATACCCTGCAGCATAAGGGCTGGTGCAGTCTTCAAAGCTGAGTCAGGGGAAGGGATTGAGAATCCTGGTAGAGCTGAGTCACTGGTAAATCAGTCAGATCACTAGAGGCTGTGAAAATGTTGATGCACATACCTTATGGTATTGCAGAGCAGCAGGACATACATTCATTTCCACCCCATTCTTGCTCACTTGAGAGGATTTTACTTACTGCGTTAGAATTGTCTAAAAGCTTGTAGCACAATGGCTGGGGTCTAAACATCCCTGGATGGTTGCCTCTTTTATCAGCCTCCTCTTCTGTACATGTTATAAGAGCACTAAGCACTATTTCTGGTGACAGAATGCACATAGTGTTTATCATAAACCTGTGCAGAGGTGATGCCTCTCTGAACCCACACAGAAGTACACTGATGGAGCCTGGACTTCATGTTTGAGAGAATGAAGATTTAGTTAGGTATGGCAAGAACCTAGGCAAGATTAATAATTCAAAATGAATGGGAAAAACCAAACTAAACAGATTCATAATCCATTGAATATGGCAGAAGGTGTGAGGAGGGCCCTGGATGCACCAGTCTTACATCCAGAAAACAGATACCAAGTGCTATTGGCTCAGTGCACTTTGTGGACAGCACACCCATGGAGAATTACTGTTGCTCTGCCAAAGGCAGCACGTGGTCTGTGTCACGCCATCACCCAGCCCAGCTCCAGACGCATCGCAAATGCTCAATTCATGCCTTGGAAAAAAAGTTGAGTGTGGGTGATACAGACAACAAGATGCCACTCACTGTACCTGGAGATCCTGTTTCAAAGGACAGGGGGTTGCCTGTCTGTTTTTAAATACAGGGTTTTTTTAGAGAAAGAAAAATCATTTTTCGTTCTCTTCTTTCATTTGGATGCCTCCAATAGTGATATTTCTGGCACCGGCTGGAGGCAGAATACTCTATAAATACAAAGCCATTAAATTGCATGCAGCAGTAACCTGATCGGGGCTGCCTTTTAATTTCCTGACATGAGCTGGCCACTAACCCAATTACCCAGAATCCCCAGAGGAGCCCTCATCCTTTGCAGGAAGCACAAAGCAAGAACCCGAGTATATTGCAGGGATGTCAGCTGAGCTTTCACTGAAATCAAATATCTTTTTTGAGGACACATGGTCTGGAAGCCAGGATGAGGGCAGGAAGGTGAGGGAAGAGGTTGCTGGAAACATTTTGCTCCATTGAGGGATTCTTTCAGTTGAAAACAAAACTAAATATCCTCCATTTGGTCACGTTGCTGAAGAGTAGCTCTGCTGTTGATTCAGTTATTTGGATTTCAGTGAAGAATGAAGGCAAAGTTACTGAGTGGAAGCAGTTTGAGATTGCCAGTAATTGGAATCCCTTGTTTAGATACTAGATGACTGCATCCAGTTTATAACATCACACAGCCATGCCTGCCCAGGGTGACTGAATTGTTTCTTTGGGAAACATTTACAACTATATCACCACAAAAGAAATAGCTGCTGCATGACTCCTGAGAGCTAGGAGGCTAGGCCAGAAGATAATTTGCCTTCAGAGACATTCAGGGTGGGGCAAAGCACCTGATACGGAGCAAGTTTCCTGTACTGGGAATTCCCACTCCTGGTTTTATCCCAAGTAACGCATGTAGACCCAGGGTACTCCAGAAATATCTTCCACTTTCTGCATTAAGATCTACCTGGTCTACCACGGGACAGATCCCTAGGGCCCTTTCAGTCTGCCCTCTTTCCTGAAAGCCAGACAGTGATGTCTGCAAGAAACTGGGCAGAAACCATTCATACACCTCAGAAAGTTACTCTTAGCTCTCATTCATGAGCAGAACTGAGGAAACAAGTCTCAGCACTGGCAGGGAGCAGAAGACAAACAATCTTCAGCAACACAATACAGATTATTCCTATTAAGAAGGAATATAACACTCAAAGGCTGGTAGAATAATGAATGAAATCTCAATGCCTGGATGAGTTTTTTTCAGATAATTATTTTCTTTGCTCTTTGGTTTGTTGCTGTCTGATGTGACACATGATTGCACATGCACGCGCTTCATGCAAGTGTTAGTGACACTGCTTTGCTTCCTTTTCACACAGAATCACAAAACGTTAGGGGTTGGAAGGGACCTCGAAAGATCATCTAGTCCAACCTCCTTGCCAAAACAGGATCACCTAGAGCAGGTCACACAGGAATGCATCCAGGAGGGTTTTGAATGTCTCCAGAGGAGACTCCACAACCTCTCTGGGCAGCCTGTGCCAGTGCTCTGTCACCCTCACAGTGAAGAAGTTTTTCCTAATCTTTTTGTGGAATCTTTTATGCTCCAGCTTGCACCTGCTGCCCCTTCTCCTGTCATTGGACATCCCTGAGAAGAGTCTGGTTCTGTCTCCTGACAGTCACTCTTTAGATATTTATAAACATTAATGAGGTCATCCCTCAGTCTCCTCCAAGCTAAGGAGACCCAACTCCTTCAGTCTTTCCTCAAAAGGGAGATGTTCCACTCCCTTAATCATCTTCATGGCTCTGTGCTGGACTCTCTCAAGCAGTTCCCTGACTTTCTTGAACTGAGGGGCCCAGAACTGGACACAAGATTCCAGATGCAGCCTCATCAGGACAGAGTAGAGGGGCAGGAGAACCTCTCTTGACCTACTAGCTTCTCCCCTTCTAATACACCTCAGGATGCCATTGGCCTTCTTGGCCACGAGGGCACATTGCTGGCTCATGGACATCCTGCTGTCCGCCAGGACCTCCAGGTCCCTTTCCCCTATGCTGCTCTCCAACAGGTCAGTCCTCAACCTGTACTGGTACTTGAGGTTGTTCTTTCCCAGGTGCAAGGCTACACTTGCCCTTGTTGTATTTCATAAAATTTCTCCTCGCCCAACTCTCCAGCCTGTCCGGGTCTTGCTGAATGGCAGCACAGCCTTCTGGTGTGTCAGCCACCCAGTTTGGTGTCATCAGCAAACTTGCTGACAGTGCCCTCTGTTCCCTCATCCAGGTAGGTCACTGATGAATATATTTAACAGTACCGGTCCCAGTATTGATCCCTGAGGGACTCCACTAGATACAGGCCTCCAGCTAGACGCTGTCCCATTCACCAAAACTCTCTGACTTCTTTACTTCAACCAGTTCACAACGCAATCGTTCATGCTCCGCACGGGTCTCTGCAGATGTGCCAGCACAGAACAGGGCGCAGAGCACTAAACAACGCAGCTTTAGAAACAATACAAGTGGGAATCCATTGAAGAAAAAAATCTGCAGGGCTTTCACAACAGTAAAGGACCAAATGCTCAGACAACAGCCAGTCTGCTCCATTTGGTCTGGTGTGTCTCTCTCCACTTGCCTGTCCATCATTTCCATCCTAAGATAAGCTCTGTAATGAGAATACTTGATGTCCAATCATGTCTCACTTGTTATCCTTGTCATCTGAAATTACATCTATCTCTTCAAGACAAACAAATTGCTGCAGAACAGAAAGGCCATGGGTGGCCAGAGTATGAATGGCAAGGGTATATTCTTCCTAAAACTTACAAGGTATATTGAGGTTTTAAGAGAGACCTGCCAAGCTGAAATTTCTCTATCCATCATTCTAGAGAGCCAGAGAGATCTAGATCTATTTTGTAGAATCCAGAGTTAAAAAAAGCTCCACTGTGGTCATTGTGGGCACAAGATAGACTGTGCTGGGAGCAAAGAGAGACAATGGGGTGGCCCAAGACAGGGATGCCCAGTTCAGACCAGTGCCTCACCTCTGCAAGTTGCAGGGCACACTTTCCTTCACCAGCCATCCTCGCTGGTCAGGTATATGTGTAGATATCATCTTCTCCATTTGGGGTCAGCAGTATCGCTGGTTACTCAGGTTTCCCTAATTTTTGCACAGCAGGGAGGCACGCACTTCTACTGGACGAAGCTGTGAAGATGCCCCATCTCCCACTGCCTGCAGGCTGGTGCTGCAGCAAGGCTAAGAGCAGCAGAGTGCAGGTTTTCTGGGGATGGTGCCTCTCCACAGGGGCACTGGGCCTGGAGTCTGCTGGAATCCTGGACTCCAGATTCAGTAGCTTCCTATGTGAGCCTGCTAGTGAGGGGCTAATTAATGCTCTCTGGAGGCACTCTCCAGATGGAAGGGGAAAGTGAGAGACAGGCAGCCAGACAGGTCAACACTTCAGACATCTGAGCCAGTTGGGCTCCATGGGCAGAGCATTCCACCTGCTGCTTTCCCCAGCGAGTCTCGCTTGCCCTGCAGCGTCACGCCAGGAGAACCTGAGACAGCGAAGCTCTGGTGTCCGTGCAGTTCCCTCATTGCAGTGCATTGATCGGAGCTCTCTTAGAGAAAGTGGCCTGGATATCTGAGACACCTATTGATTGCTCCACTGGCTCTCTTCCTGCCCTGATCCTCATTCACTCAGCACTGCCTGAATAACCCGCACTTCTGCACTAGGGGCAGTCTCCCCGGATCTTAAAGGGCTACATTCACAGCTGGTCACCTAGCTGCAGCCCATCTAGAGAGGAGAGAAGATGCCTGGTGACCCTCATATGCACTCCCCAAGGGGAGGGCCTAAGTTTCTCGTGCAGCATCAAGCTGAGCATTTCAAGCGTAAGGCAGAAGCCTGAACTCATGGTTATATGGTTTTGCTATCTTTGAGTACTGGTGCCTTCTGCCTGAAGAACAGGCTCACATCACATGCCCAAGGGGCAGGACGTGGTATGCATATCATGGATGACAACACTAAGCAGAAAAATCTTTCCTCCCTTAATGAGAAGAAATCATGAAGCTCTTAATTAAGTACCAATGGAATATCATACTCTTCAGACAAAGGACAGGTTCTTTACGCAGAAATGTCCCCACTAAGTTACTAGCCCAGTGCCAAGGACTAGACCATTTTTCTCCAAACTCCAGGTAATCAAGCAGGAGAAAGAACCTGGCTCAGCAACCTTCTGCTATGAATGAACCCAAGGAAGAAGAGAGTTACACCAATGCAAAGTAGGAAGGGGAACTATTGAAAGGAAAAAAATCATAGCTCAAGTATCCAAGATATATCTTGTCCTAGTAAGTACTTAGAGACTGCAGAATAGACTCTGGGAAAGCCAAGACATTAGAGATTTTTAAAAACAGTTAAACTACTAGAAATGTACAGCTTGGAACACTCTTGCCTCGGCAGTGAAAAAGGGATGGATGAGTAAATAGGATGACAGATCAGAGATGGAAAAGACCAACGAACCCTTTCTAATCCAAAATCCCATGTCAATTCTGTATTTTTGAGCAAGTGAAACAATTATGGATTTGTTCTTTCCAGAATCTCCTGGCTCTGTGGAGATCAAAGACTGTAAAACCATTTTTCTCCCTTTCTAGATTTTGCTTTTAAAGATGTGTATTGATTGAATTCTGTATATTAATACTTTGTACTCCCACCAGGCTTCACATAAACTTAACTAACTGGTCCTCACAGTCTTTTTAGAAAGCAAAGCAGCATGACTCTTATTTCTCAGCTTGGGAAACTGAGTAAAAGAAAGAGAAAAAACAATGCCGGCCAACATCACTTAACCACGCTGTGTTAGGACACAGAAGTCCTATTTGCAGATTGCTAGTGTAGTCTCCTCTGCTCCTCTTGATACTGTCATGTGTTCTTGCATCTCACTACTATCAATGAATCTTTATACTGTATATTCCACAGCACTAAATATTATGGGCAGGATCACAGATACACTAACATCAATACCAAACCATCCTTTCCCCGTGACTTTAATGATGCTGAATCAATCTCTATATGAATAACTAAATACACTTTGGCACAAAAGCAGCCTTAGAGCCAAATTTCAGTTTGCTATGAGTAGTATCCCACAGGGTTCAGGAGTTCAGGCACAACACGGTATGAGCGAACCTTCACTGCTTTCCAGCTTAACTGGAAGAAGTTAACTGTTTTCACACAACTTGGAGGCTAGGCCACAAAACCCTTCACAGGACCCTTCACAGGACTCTGTCAAACTCAGAGAATTGGTAGCGGACGATGCCCTGGCCCTACAGACATGGCAGCACTGACTCCCGTGACTCTGCTCCCCCGGCAGCCAGCTCCACGAGGCTCAACTGCTTGGACACAGGGCAGCACGGGCACAGGCAGTCAGCAATCCTGGACCCAAGCTGCTGCTCCGTAGGGTGACCAAAGCCACACCAGGTTTTTAAGGTTGTTTTATGGGATTCACATGAGCAGGCTAGAGCACATTACCAATCTGTGCTCCCACTAAAGTGTCACTTGTGTGGATAGGCATGCAGTTAAGGAGATATATCCCCTCCCTGAACTACAACGTGCAGAGAATCAGGGTTCCAGCGGTCCCTCTCCAACCTCAGAAGTAGAAGTAGGTGCCTCCCTCCCAGCACTGGATCAAGCTCCTCTGAGTCTATCACCTCTACGTCTAGGTCAGGGAGGGCCAGACTACACGAGCCAAGTCTGTATCTCTTCCCCTTGGTAACTGGTGTGCTCTAGCAGGAAGATATCTAACCACAGAAACCACACATCCATCAAAAAACAGAACAGGTTTTAAGACCTATTCTTAACAACAATGGCTGCCATCAACTTGCCTCTCAGGAAATGAGAGCACCCTAGGGCAAAGCAGTACATGCTCTCCTGACATTGTACAACTCATCACCAGCTGCTATGATGGTACAATCCGGAAGTAAGCTGCATGCTGGCACCTTGGCTCCAGCATACAGGACTTGAGCAGACCACAGCCTCAGTGTTAAATGAGGGGACCATGCTCTGCCAGGTACAGCAATGCAGAGCGTTACATGTAACACTTCATTCTTCCCCCTCCTCCCCTCACTGCCTCTCCCAGAGGGACCCAAGGGAAACAAAGCTTTAAAGTCAATCCATAAGAATGTGTTTAATTGCCACTCAATTCCTTGTCGTTCACCTTGAATGGACAAGGATTGGGGATGGGGGTTGGGGGAGGGGAAGCAGCACAAGAGAGAAGCTGAACACTGCTCAGAGAGCGCTGAACAGATCAATAGGATGAGAAAAATGCAGGTTGAGCATGCAGAGCAGGGGACCCACAGCACCCAGACAAACCTGTGGTACCCACCATCTTCAGAAATTCTCGAGTGGGAATATGGGCAGACCTTCACTGCACACTGTACTATAGCTCTGCATTAGCTTCACCCCTTCTTTATGAAGCGCAGCCAACCCAGTCATGGTCATGCAAAAGCCTCTCCTCCCCAACACTGCAAAGTGACCTGGGAGGCAAGAGCAACATGCTCCAGCCTGGAGCTCCTTTGGGAAAGGAAACCATCTGGCAAAGCCAGTTTCCAGCTATCTGTCAAATTTGCAAGTGCTGCAAGTAATATCCTAGCATGAGGGTGCTGACTAGAACTACTCCACTCTCTGAACTGTCCTCTTGATCACTGCCCATCCTGACTCTTCTACAAAGCCTGTAAAAAGATACCTTTGAGAAAGCCAGAGAGGGCAAGGAGATCCTGTAAGGCCTGGAGTCCCAGGTGCTGTTGGACAGAGAACAATTCCCAATCTGACTCTTCTTACCTTCTTTTAGCATCCCCACTTTGAGGCATTTCATGAAGCGACAGGCCTGACACGACTTGCGCCTCCGTTTCGTGATCTCACATTCATTGGTGGCCGGGCAGCTGTATTCAATATTTCCTGCAATCAAACACAGAGATGGTCACCCAGGAACCACGTTCTCCCCACAGACCCAGGGATGGGGCTGTAGTGGCCAGATATTCCCAACACCATCAGTCTGTATATCTGCTCACTCATTTGCATGTATGCACACACACACTCTGAGACCGCAGCAGGCTCATAATGGCTCTTAGCAAGCCCAGTATTACTTACTAGAACACATTTTAGAACAAAAAAGCAGTATTGCTCTAAGTCTTGGGAGAAATTTGTCCCTGCAAGGGGCTGACTGCGATGCTGGACTTTCGGGCACAATGCGTCCTCCAGACACGTCATCTTCCCTTGTGCTGCATCCCTCATAACCTGGCCTGTTCCCTGAAGTCCAGGGCTGAGAGCGGGAGCAGCTCAGACATGAGCAGCATTTCCTTTGCTGCCAGTCTTGCTCCATGTCTGTGGGGAGGGATGTCTATCCTTTCTTGCCTTGCTTGGGAAACCAGGGAGCTCAGAAATGGCATTTCCTCCTTTGCTTCCTCCTGTCAGCTACAGGT
>NW_009719967.1:0-6811 GCF_000703405.1 Apaloderma vittatum | reverse complement strand
AAAGAGTGGGACTGCATTGGGAAAGACGGATAAGATGTCCTGTAAAATGGCCACAGGCTCTCTATGCAAATCTTTCCAGTTTTACTTTATTAGTCCTTGCGCACCTGCCTCTCATCCCCCCGCAAGGAGCATCAGCATTTCCTTTCTCGTTCCTTTTCACTTATGATCACCTCACAGCACTGCCTCTGAGAAAAAACAAAGCATTTGAAATTTATTTTTGGCCACATTGTATTCTCTCATAAGCCAAGAATGCAACTGAAATATGGATGTGAGAGTCTGATATGATGATGTAAGTGAAATTATGATGGATCACAGTGTAATGCAACAATTATTTAGTCCTAGACGACAACAAACAGAAATGGCTGTCCCCATCTTGCCATTCACTTTGGAGGTGATGTTTCTGAGGAGAGCCATTCAATGTTTGCTGTGGAGCAGGACTGAAAATCTAAGCTGGACAGTGATACATTGACAATGATAATACACTTAAGGCAGTCTAGCTACTGGGTAAATCAGGCAGCCCTGAAAATTATTTCAAAGTTCTACAGTTAGTTCAGAGGAATGAAAAAGTTGGTTTGGTGGTTTAGAGCAGGAATTTGAGATTTAAGAGTTCAATCAGAGCCATAGGAAGGAGTGTAGGTAAGAGCCGAGAGAACACACAGTATGGACTCTGTATTACTGTCAGAAGTAAAGCTCACAATGTACAGGCACTAGGACAGGATTTGATTTTCGCTCCCACTTCTGTAATGGATTTCTGTGTTCTTGTGCAAGACCCTTCCTTCCACTAAATAAAGACTGAGAATCTGATACATACTGGTCTCTGGGGATGGTGATTAGATTTGGGGCTAACTAAGCGGTTGGAAAGCCTGTTTGGAATCTGAGTGGAAAGATAGAGCACAGTTTCAAAAGGAAGAAAGCACCCTTTGATTTATGTCACTATATTTGGCCCATGCTGGGTTAAACCCCAGGAGTACACAAAACCCTAAAAGTGATCTGCCTGTTAGTTATAAACCTTCTACCTATTGCCTTTTGTTTTGTTGCAAGACTTGCAACTTGCCCCTAAGCTCCAGCCTAGCCACCGCATTCCTCACCATTGCTCATCTGTCTTCAAAATGCAGTTTGTCTGCAGGAGCAGAATGTGCTGCACAAGTTGCTTCCATTCAGACTGTATTTCGTCATTGTGCAGCACCTGAATTTCAATAGCCAGCAATGTATCAATGTTCTCAGAGAGCTGGAAATTGAGATTCAGGCTTGATCTCAAGGTAATAAACAAACTCCTGCTCTAGACACAGAGCTCCAGCACATTACAGATCCATGAGTATAGAGACCCAGACCTCACGATCTCTTGCTGTGCCCCCACATATGAAGGAATAGAACAGGAACAAACCTAGGATGAAACTCAAGTCTCACTTTGGAAGGTTTTGCCTTAGTTTCAATGCCCACTTTTCTCAGAAAAGCCAGGACTGGAGTTCTGGAGAGATGTATGATTGCATGCTTTGTGGTCCCAAGGCCAAAAAAATGTCCCCTAACACAGAGACACTACAGTAAAGGCACTGAGCCCTTATAGCAGCAGGAGGCAGCGGCAGCCTTCATCTGGCAGCTCAGGGTACTTCTACACTGTCAAGCAGACCCTTCACCTTCCCCATGCCTCCAGCCCATGGACCCCTTGATAAGCAAAGTACTGGAAATGGCCTTAAAGCTCTACATCACAACTAAATGTGATGTGTAGGTGCTGGTTACACACTTGTATGTACAGCTTGAATAAACAGTTCTTAAAGGCGCTTCTGTACCAGGGTCATGATCCTTTAACAAGGGGCAGAGCCAGAGGAGTGGGGGCACTGGGCAAGCTCCCCTTCCTAGATGGCAAAGCAGTGGCCACCATGTAGTGCAGCAGTCATATGGCTTCCTTATAAGCATGGGTGAAAAAATACATCCAGCGCTGGTGGGACATGCAGTTCAGCATGCTTTTTGCCTTCACAGTGAGCAGAGGCTCACATGCCCCTTCCACACGTTGTGCCCAGTCTAAGGGAAAAAGCACCAGCAGCTGCATCTTACAGCCCTCCCTACAGGCACAAATGCCAGAGGTGAATTCCACTGCACCCTCTTCACACAAGAGAAGGCTGACAAAATAAATGGACTTTTATAGTCACGCCTCGAAACAGGCTCTGCACTGCATGGACTGAGAGTTACAGCTGGGGGCAACACCTGCTGCTATTGCAGGAAACAGGGACATTGCCAGGGAAGGCACAATCAGCACTACCCAAGCAGAACTCGTCCAAGAAAAACTATTGTCTCCAAAACTTTAACAAAGTTCTCTGACTTTTTTTTTTGTGTGTGTGTGTCTCAATTTCTTTTATGGGTCCTGAGGCTGGCTGCCAGCACAGTGAGCTGCTCACAGCTCCCTCTAATTTCTGTAAGTGCCCTGTGATAAAGTGATGAGATTAACTCATCGAAATTCCAGCAGCCTTGCAGCGGCTGGCGGTCACATCACCAGCTCGGCTGCTGGTGCTGGGGGTTCGGAGAGAGCTTCCCCTCGCTGCAGCAGCTGGGGGTGCTGCAAGACCCTGCAGAAGAACGTCAGCACACAGGGGTGCACGGGGACAGGTCTGTATGCAAGTACAAAATTTGAGTCAAGTTTCTGTGTCGTGAACTGCAGAATATGTGACCCAGAAGGAAAAGGCAGAAAATGGGATAATCTAATAGACAAGGCCTTGCTTTGAACTCTTGCTTCCTAGAAGAGATTTCCTTGATTTAGACAATACACTCGATCTGAAAAAAACTGCTAGGACCTCACCAATGCCACAACACAAGATTTACCTAAAAAATGTCTTAAAAAAATAAAATGGTGGGTTAATAGTTTGGATTTGTTCTAAGCCTTCATGTGTCACCTTGGCAGTCAAGTCACTTCCTCTCTGTGTTCTAGTTTGCCCATGTGCAAAACGAAACAAGCACCAAACCTACCTTCTGGGGAGATCTTGAGTCTTGATTCATTAAGGTTTAACTGTACTTTAAAGCCTTTAGATGAGAGATGCTAAAAAACAGCCAGGGACTATTAAAATGATAGATCATGTTTTTTATGCTGGAGAACTGCAAAAATACCCTATTTCCTGTAAAATTAGACCTTTGACTGTTAAACAGTTTGGAACATAATTTCCAGTGCACACCTAATAGCATGCCAGAGTTTGGTCATTCAAGAGACTCCATCATCACCACACCTTCTAGAAGTGGAGACACTGGGGAAAGGAGAGTGACTCCCTGAGCTTGGGGAGCACAGTAAAGTCCCACACAGATCCTGCTTAAGTTGTGGAGAGGGCTCCTCAGGGGAGCTGAGCTCAGAATTAGCACATCGCCAAGAGCACAAGCCATTCCCTGTTTACTGATACCCCCTTTCTATAAAGCCCTTCTACAAGGAAACTCAGGAAAGATTAGATAGAAGTAGTCGAGAAAGCGATGAGAGCTAAAACATTTTCAGCTTCTGTTTTCTGAGGAAAAAGCCCCCCCACCCTCATCTTTCCTCTTTTTATGGTTTCTTAATTGCTTTTCACTATTCTTTCCCTCTCCTCTCCATTCCTTGCACACTCTGTCCTGCAGTGCACTGCTGCATACAGACCTCTCATGCCTTTCTTTGGGTGATTCAGAGAGCCACATGACTGCAGCTTTACACGAATTTCAGGGAAAATATCAGATTCATACATGTCTGCTATTAAGTTCCAAATGTCATTCATTCAAGTCATGTCTGTCACCCCAGTGATGTGACACAGTATGCTACAGTTGTGACCAACGGTGTGGTGCCAGTCTCTGCCAGCCCGCTGGGGCCAGAGGCTTGAGGGCAGGGATTCCCCAGGAAATCCACCTCATGGGTACCTCAGCTCATGCGTTTGTTTCCTTTTATCTGAATTTTTCCAACAGTTGTTACACTGCCCTCCGGGTTTGTTTTGGAAAATCTCGTAGCCTTAGGAAGGTCTCATCAGGCGGTCAGTATAATGCCTCCATGGTACAGCTGCTCTGCGTGACTTGGACAGTCGGCAGGAGAAAGCAACCTGACTTTGCGATAAGCCACTACCTTGACGCTTTCATTTCAGCACCCACAGGCTTTTGTCCTGAATCCTTTCTATTTCTGATTCTAAACATAACAGATATTTGAGTGTCTCAGTGAAAAGAGACCTGGAAACCGTACAAAGGTCCTCAGTCAGTGCAGTGCCAAGCCAGCAGATCTCCTGCCCTCAGCAGGCACCAGTCTGACCTCCTGCACCAGGATGGGGAACACCGATAACACTGCATGGGAGTGGATTCTCTATTACTTTCCACTTAAACTGGCCCTCCTAACTGAGGCATCGTAGCCTGAGTCCTGGTGTGAGGAGAGGTAATTCATGAAAATCAGAGGAACATCTCTCCAATGACCTGCACAAGGTAAGATGGGTTATTTTTTAAACCAGTTTTCAAAGAAAGGGATTCAAATATTGAGCTCATAAACCTGCAATTAGGCAGGACTGTCCTGTGCTTCCAGGGACATGTCTTGATTTAGGTGCTTGAGTATATACAAGCATCAGCAGAGGCTCCTACTTTGGGGAACAAAAAGGCCCCCAAACCCCAATAACCAGAAGCACACAAAAACCCAAATGAAAATAAAACCCCACAAAAAAACCCCAAAACAAAAAAAATCCCCACTCTACTACACGTTTATCATTTGTAGGAAAACAAGACTTCGGAAAGCAGATGAGATAAGCACTAGTGCTTGAATTGACCAGAAATGTGAGTACAACAACTTCAGGACTCCTGATACTATGAGAGGAAAGGCAGGTAGCTATGGGTGTAACACCAGCACAGTTTGCCCACTCAGAGTGGCACCCCTGGTTCCTACTCCATGGAAGAGGACTCGGACATTACGCACAACCTCACTGAAATCAGCCTCCTGCTTGCACATGGATGCAGGAGACAGGCCCTGGGGCTCCCTACTGGCAGGTTTGTCTTTCATGTTTCTGACACAGAAATACTCAAGTTCCACAGAAAAGATCCTTCTGTACAGAGTTCTCTGTAGAGATGCACTGAGGCATAAAGCAAACACAGGACTAATAAAGTTGATTGCACAGGAGATGATTTTCTGCAGCCAAGTTCTAGAGCTGTGAACAGCAAGCAGCAGCCAGGCCCCACATCCAGGGTAATGTGCATTTTCCCTGTTAAGCTTCAAAAGCTTTTGGAAAGCTCAGAACAGCTCCTGTTTTTTGGTTGTTAGCTCCCACCTGAAAAGTAGCAGGCATGCTTCTGAGAAGGACAGAAGGATAGGACAGTGCCTGTCTGCTGTGGCTACTACTGTAAGGACACAAAATCTCCCTTCTGCATCTCACAGGCCCTTTGTTGACCCTTTCCTGACCCTAACCCTCAGGAAAACAAGCAAATTCTCTCAACTGCTCCTCCCTTCCCAGAAGCCACCCTAACCACTGTAACAACAACCAGAAAGTCCTAGAAGACTACAGATTTCATTACAAGCCTCTTATAAATACCTACAAGTCTATCCATATTTTAAGCCCCTTATTTGTGTAAGGACATCCCAGCACAGCAGTTGTGTTGCTCACAAACTCACCAAGTCTGAAGCGTGCAAAACTCAAATGGAGAATCCACAGATGCAGGCAATTTGCTTGATACATGACCTCCCTGTTCAGATAATGATGGTAAACGTGTCTCTCCTCTCTGATTCTCCAATAACCAGTTTTCCCCAGTATCATTCCTTATGGGTATGAGTTCCAAGCACACAACGAGATGATTCACAAAGATCAGAGAGAGAAATCTTAATTTAGATTTACTTTACTGAGCTTCAAGCTTTTATTTCATATTAATGGGTCATTTTAGAAATAGCCTTAATTTTCACATGTGAAGATGAAAAATAGATGAAGGGTAGTCTTAGTCATGAGTATGTTGAATAATAAAGACTTACATGGTTACATAGCATTGTTATTAGTTAATATTCAGAACAGGCAAAACTACCTACCAGTTGTAATGACTAAAGAACAAAAGATAACGACAATATAACTGATTTATATATAAAACTCTATCTACTGAACAAACTACTAAAAGAAGGAATAAAGTAGAGTTCACTTAAGAATTTATATCTCATAAGAAATCCAGTATTTACCTTGGATGGAAATTTGGATGAAAGCATTAGTTAGGATTTCCATAGAGTAAAAATTAAAAAAATAATAATTCAGAAACACACAAAATACACTATCTGTCATGTAACAGACCCTTTCCACTACATTGAACTAATAGGAATTTCTTGGTTTCAAACAAGACCTCTCTCAAGCACCAATAGCAGCACTCTTCAACATGCCTGAAACTCAGATTCTCTCCTATCTTCATTAGATTGTACCTTCCACAATATTCATAAAGTCAAGTGATGTCCGTGGCACATGTTTTTATGGAGAACACTTGCATCATGGAGGTAAATGCAGACTGCCTCTAGAATGCCCTGGGGACCCAAAGCACAGTTCTCACAAAGCAATACAATGATAGAGAAATAAGATCAAAATTTGGTCAGGGAGCTTAGCTGACCAAATATGCTTCGTGTCAGTTTAGAATTTCTGACTCTGCCTCAGAGTGTGGGAAGTCCAGTCCTGGGGTTCAAAATAATATATTCAGAGAGAAGGGCCTGCAGCCCAGTGTTGTGTGCTGTCACCTCAGGTTTTCACCTTTCCATTTCAAGTATCACCAGTGCTGCAAAGTGAAAATGACATATGTTACCAGGCCTTGATCCTTCTCTTGAGTCATGTAACACAACATGAGAGAGGTTGATAGACAAGCAAATGAATATGAGCCAGCA
>NW_009719966.1:9430-29192 GCF_000703405.1 Apaloderma vittatum | reverse complement strand
TTTCTGCTTCAATTTATTGATTTTTCTTTTTATTATATTTCTTTTTATAATAAAATTCCTGGCTGGAGCCTTTCTGCCTCGGGCATAAAAGAGGGCGATGCCTGTGGGCCCCTCTCTAGGGATCTAGAGCAGGGCCGGGGGAGGCGGCACAAACAGGGTTAAAGCAGGCGGGGAGGATGCGTTTTATTTACTATTTTTTTGGAATTTATATCGCTGTTTGAGGTTCGCGAGCAAGCTTTCCCTTTTAAAGCCTTCTCCGACAGCGTTTCTCTCTAAATATTTAAGCTTTCTAAAGCCTGAGTCCAAAGCCCCGCCGTGATTTTCTGGGCTGGGAACTGGCTAAGCCGCATCAGAATTGTAGAATTTTAGATGTGTTTGCGGAGAGAGCTGCTTATATCCTTCTTAGGGCGGTGGAGTTCATAAAAAGCAGCGATAATATACAGGTTTCGTGAGTTTAAAGGCCTCTCTCTGTTCGCGGGGAATAAGCCTCGCTCAGTGTGCCAGCACGAAGCGGGTACAGTAGCCTTTTGTTATTATTTTTGTCGGTTGCCATGATAGGAAAGGGAATAATGGGTTGTTATTTGAGTTTTTTGAGGCCTTGTCTGGCCTGGGAACAATGGGGGAGCGTAGTGCCTTATTTCCGAGCTGGGGACGTGGAGTTACTGTGGAGTTCATCGAGGAGTTGCGTTGGGATTCTTAATGCCTGGAGTTTGTACAAAAGGTGTTTGCTCAGAGTTGAGTAGAAATGTAGAGGTGGGGGGAAGCATTGCTGTCATAGCAGGACACTTCTGCTCTTTGGAAAGGGAGGAATCACCACTTCCGACGGCATTTCTGTAGGGATGGTTGTTTTAAGTAGTTCCAGGCAGGTCCAGGCAGTGGAAGCTCGTGGAATCTGCTGGAATTCGGCACCGGAGAGCTTCACGGGCAAAAGCTTTGGCACGTGGCAGCCAAGGGAAGCAAGACACCCTTTCAGACCATTTAGCGCACGAGTTGCGGTGTCAAGGCGTAAAAGCTGGCGGGGCGAAGGCGTTTAATATCCTGCAGATGTGCTGGCCCTTGCTCCGTATGTGAATCAGGGTATTACATAAATGAGAGTTGGTAAAGCAGTGTATTGTTTTTCTAGAGTCAAGTGCATGCCAGGTGCTTTACAAACAAGAAGAGAAAGTCCCTGTCTTGGAGACGTTGCGATCCATAATGAGATATTATCGATCAAACCTGCTTTGGGGAAGTTTTGGTAGCCCATGAGGCTGCCCAGGTGGCAAGATCTGGGACAAATATTTGCGTGGAATGCAAGGAATGGCGGTAGAACAGGGCCAGGAGCTAATTAACCTGGCAACGCAGTGCAGCGTGTTCTCATTGCGCACTTGGGGTTACGTTTTCATTTGGCATTTTACCCTTTTGGTGTTTGTGAGGCTGTGGCTAGAAATTTGACACTAATGTTAATGTAACGTCTGACATTAAGTGCTTAAGTTGGATGCTTGGGCAGCTGCTGACCAAACGTGGGGGTTATTTTTCAGCCAGATAATTTTCCCGATCTGATTCACCATGTGACCTCATCAACAAATGTGTCAGAGCAGAACAGGGAGCTGATCCTGGGGCAAGAGAAGCAATTGCTGAAGCTGATACTCCTGTTGAAAAGTGGTGTAGGGGTTTCTGAAACTACACCATAGTGTTGCAGAAAAAAACCCCACAAAAATGTTTTAAAAAAGCTGTTGTTTGACTTCTGCCTCGTAGGAATCTGTGGTTCGGGGGAGAAGCAGTTGGCCAGTTCTTTAAAGGCAAATCAGATTTAAAGTTTGGTCGCCTGACGGGAGAATCTTATTTCTCGATCCAGATTAGAGTTTTCCCAGCTCAGAAACGCAGCAAATCAAGACCTTGCAGATGCTTCCTTTCCCCCATCAGTGTTTTTGTGAGGTGAAATATCTCTCTGACAATGGGATTCTCAGCAGCTATTAGCTGGTCCAGCGATTTCTTTGTGACTTTTCTTTAGCCCGTCTGCCACCCTTGGTACCGGGAGGCTCTGCCAGGCGATGGCAGTGGTAGAGGAACGCGTTTCTTCTTTTGGCATCTTAGTGTTTGATTGCTCAGAGGTGTGTTTTTTACAAGCTTCCCCATTGCAATTCCGTGGTGGGAAGGGATTTGCTGTCAAATGCCGTTTCGTCTCTGTTGCCAGAGTATTTAGTTCTGTGGCATTTCTGTGTGTGAATGACCTGCAGGCAAACTTTCCGAGGAACTGGGGAGCTTTTGTTGCCCGCAGAGCATGCTGCTATCACATTGCTATTACTCAATAATGGGTTGACCTGGACATTAGGTTGCGAAAATTTAAACAAATTGTAAACTATTGAACTTTGCCCCACACATACTGCTTGTTTCTCCGTCCGGTTCCTGTTGTTGACAGGGGATTTAGTGAAAACAAATCTATGTTAAAATAAGCAAGTGGAATTGTGAGGCAGGAGAGCTTAGCTTGGCTGCTGTGTGTGATGAGCAGCTTTGTGTCGCTGGCTCTTGTACGTGGTGAGCAATCGCTTTATGGGCCGGATTCGTTTGGAATAGAAGAATAAATGGAGTTTCACTGATTTCTGGGAAGCTTTGTTCATTTACATAAGCTGTGAATCTCGGCCGCTTCTTCTCTTGTCAGGAAATTTCACGGCTTCTTTCAGTCCCTGGGGGATATTGGACCAGCAGAGGCAGCTAAACGTTGTGCCTTCGGCTGCAAACAGGTTTGCTCCAGAGAAGGCTTCCTTCTTGCTTAGATATTGCGACGTTCCAGTGATCTCTCTGCGCGTGCCGGTGTTGAGCTGTCCGGCTGGAGCGCGTTTTCTGTTAACGTGCTGAATCTCTCCGCAGGGATTTTCCATCGGAGGCCATGGAGCTTTCAGCCAACGAGCTCAGCATTTACGACAAGCTCTCGGAGACGATTGATCTAGTGAGGCAGACTGGCCACCAGTGCGGGATGTCAGAAAAAGCCATCGAGAAATTCATCAAGCAGCTCTTGGAAAGAAACGAACCTCAAAGGGGACCTCCACGGTACCCTGTCTTGGTGGCTCTCTACAAGGTAAGATGCTTTTTGTGCATGCGCAGACTGTTTGAGGGTCAGAAATTCTCCTTTGGCACCTGAGCCTTTTATTTCCCATTGCATTTGCTGGATTTTTTTTCCCAAGTTCTTTACTTAAAAAGCTGTGAAGTGTAGCTTCCTTCCTTTGTCCCACGAGCTGGTTTGTAAAAAAAACAAAAAACAACTGACTGGGATTTGGAATTGCTCGTGTGTGTTAAAAGTTTAACGTGTCAACACCTTCCTCTTCTTAAATTATTAAAGAATGAGACTTGGATTGATTTTTCAGGCAAAGATTCCCAGTGTCAGCGCCGTCACTGGAAATGGGAGGAAGGAAGGGAAGTTCAGGGCTGAATAATGAGGAGATCCAGTTTCTGTTTCTGACCCTGTCACAAGCTTCTGCCTGTCTTTATCCTCCTTCTAGTCTAGAAAATTAACCTGTTGCCATGATGCTAGAGAGATACGTTGAGACCCTTAACTAAAAGGTGCCATAAAAAGTTTTGCAGAGTGGGTGGAGGGATGCTACTGTTGGGTAGGTTTGAGATGTTCATTACAAGGATGGAAAACTTCCCCCTGGCATGATACTCAGTAATATTTTAGCGTTGTCTTTACAGAATCATCACGATGGATTCCATTTAGAAAAAAATTCAGCTTTCTTCCTCACGTCCTATAAAAAACTGTAAAAAGGCAGGAGAAGAGGAAACTTGAACTTTCAGCTTCTATTCTTGTTTTTGCTGTTGATTCGCTTTGACTTTGGCCAGGGGGAGAAATGTGTCACGTCTTTGGGATTCTGGTACGGAGGAGGGAGCTGGTGCCAACTCTGCCAGAGTGTTTTGAGGCTTGACGGATGTTTGCTAAAAGCCTTGAAAACCTTGTGCAAGAGGTATGGCAGAAGTGCCAGCTTTTATTTGATTAGGTAGGAGGAATCGGAAGTGTTTGTAGATGATCTTCATTGCTCCAGTCCTGGATTATTTGCAGGAACAGAGCTGTGTTGCTTGGGTTTGAAGATTCCTTAATTTTGTCCCTGGACAGCCCTAACAGTAAAACGGAGTGACAGCTCGATGTGCTGAAATAGCATTGCGGTTCAACAAGGAGCCACCACAAAAATTGGAGCGTTCCTCCTAGAGCACGCAGCCCCAGCCCTTTGATACCAGCCAGGAGGTGTGTCCTGTCGCGACGACACGTCATCTGGCTGCGGTGTAATTAATTCTGGGCCTGTTTTCTCTCGCAGGGCCTGCTCACGCTCGGCCTGGTCTTGCTGACCGTTTACTTCGTGATCCAGCCCTACAGCCCGCTGGCCCCTGAAGCTCCGCTCTCCAGAGCCCACGCCTGGGGCTCCCTCATCGGTCACATCCGACTGCTCCCTCTGCCCATTGCCAAGAAGTACATGCTTGAGAGTAAGGAAGTGATTTCTCTGCTATAATATAAGAAATACCAAGTTAAATACCAGCCCCGTGAGCCATTTGTGTGTCTCTCTGGGCACCACATGTGTTACTGCCGTGGCACCGTGGTTTTTTCTTTTCCTACCACCATGCTTCAAAATAGCCTCTTGAGTTCTAGCTAGGGCTCTTTTCCTTCTATTCATCGAGGCTAAAGCATATTTTATCTCCAACTTTGTAATTTTGTTCTTGCACATTCTCTTTTCCTTGCTTTTAACACCTCAGGTTTTTTTTTCTTCCACAAGAGTTCTCCTTCCTCTAAAAATCTGCAGTTCTGAGAATCACACTGAGATAGCTGTGCTGGGTAAATGTCACCTTCTTTTATTTTTTTTCTGAGTAAGCAGGCAAAAGCAGCTTGACAACCAAATCTTGGTATCTGGGTGCAGAGTGTAGAAACCTCAACATGTGACCTGGCTTTAAGGAAAAGCAGTTTTTGCCAAATGGTGTATTGGGAGAGGGCCGTGGGCTCAAGAGCTGCGGTGTTAATAGCAGTTAATGGAACATTAAGGGCAACAGTGTGTGCGTGAGGAAGCTCGTTAAGCGACTCCCTAATGAGATGGTTCCATCACGGGAGAAGAACACAATAGATTTTCCAAGACTGGTATAACAGGAATGGAAAAATTTGAAAATTTCTCCTTCTTGGTTAATCGTTTCCACTGACTTAGACTGGCAAATGGGTGTGAGCAGGGGCTCTGCCCCTGATAAAACACAAAGACTGTCGGTAACGATAAAGCAGCGAATTATTTTGAGCAGAGACGTGGCACAATGTTGATTGTCTGTCGGCTCGCTGTAAAAACAAACCCCTGTATCCATGCCCTCGACGGGTTTATATTTAGCTTTGGCGGCTCATTGTGTCGGGGTTGTCCGTTCTGGCTCTGCCCTCCCTGCCGTTGCTAAAAAGGGCGCCCTGAAACACCAGCGCCGTCCTGCGTTTGCTCCACGTGTCTCCCTCTCTTCCGCCGACACGTGGGATTTCGGTTGGGTCGGGTTCATATGGGTGGGACAGGGTATCCCTCCTTGTTCATCTCCTTCCTTAAAACCCTGGGATCCCTCGCAGGGAGGAAAAAAACATGGGCGAGGAGATGGCTCCGATAGACGCTTGGCATGAGCCTGCTCGCTTATCTCGTGCGTTTCAGCGTTGACGTGAGTCTGTGCACACCCCTCTGCTGCGGTACGGCGAGGGAAACCAGTGGGAACTTTAACGCTCGTATTTATTCAGTGGAATTTTGTTCAGGAAGTCAGAAGGTTTTGTTCAGAAGGTTCTTCCTTCGGTTGCCCCCTTGGATGAGGAGAGCCCAGGGAGGTTGCTCGGGACACCAAAAGGTTTCTAGGACAGGGGCTGCCTGAAATGGGGAGCATCTTGCTGTGAAGATAAATAAGAGCAGGAGCAAGCCTGGGCTGCTGATGGAAAAAGCAGCTGAATGGGGAGGAGATCAGGAAATGTCCAAAGGAGTAGGGGAAAAGGGAAGGATGGATGGAGAGGAAGGGTGTGAGGCTGTTGTTTAAATGCATATAAAATCGTTAATGCCTCCACGAGCCCTGGAAATCTGAAGTGATGAGAGACAGGGTGGCCACCAAGCCAGCTCTGGGGAAAGGAGGGGAGGTGCAGAGGGGATGAGGCTGTTCCAGCCCTGTTTTTCCAGCAGCATTAGGTTGTGGTGGAATACACAGTATGTCCCAATTAACAGATTCGCTGGGGATGGCCGGGGTAACTTTGATCTTGCCTCAGTAAAAGGAACTGGGCTCGACCCCTGCGATTTGAACGGGAGAGTGCAGCACCCAGCCTGAACCTTGGCTGGGTTCCTGTGGGAATCCCTCGTGTCCTGGCTTCCCGGCAGGCAGCTGCGGCCACCGGGGCCATCCCAGCAACTGCCTGTCCCAGCCGAGTTGGTGTCAACTTCACAGCTCGCTGTCGAGTGGTAAAGCCATCTGACAGAGATCCTGAAGAGGGACTTCCTGGCGTGGGACTGAGTGGTCTCCCGAGCTCCCTTTCAGCCCTGCCTTGTGCATGTTTTGCCCATGAAGGGAAGGGGTAACACTGGGTCTTGCTGTCACATTTGCTGGTGTGAGCATAAGGCGGGGAGACTTTGCAAGCAGGTCTAGTGTTCTCCAGTTCACACTTGCATGGGAGAAGGCACCGTGCAAGGTTTTCTGTGCTGCTCACAGCCGAGAAAACCACTCGACTTACAGACTCTTCTTCCTTTCTCTACGTAGATCCTGGAAGATGAAAATTTTGAGGGGGCTGAGGATGAAGCTTGGAGCTTTCTGTGCTTGGGCACCCGTTCAAATCCAGCTCGGGCTGTTCTTGTTGAGAGCCACCTGTTAGCAGTTGGGAGGCTGCTTTGGCCCCGCCGGCAATCCTGGCAAGATTCCCCCGGCCGCGCCGCCCGATGTGGCGTGGACAAAGCCCGGCTGTGGCAAGCGTGGGTGGTCCAGGTCGCTTCCTCCGGGCCCGGAGCAGGGGCAGGCCTGCGTGGGGCTGTGGTCTGGGGCCGAGCTGTCCCTCCTGAGCCTGACTGAGGAGCAAGTGGGCTTGGGGCAGCTTTCCTGTCTCCGGGATTGCAGGTTGCAGCCTGGTCCAGGGGGAGATGTGGGCTGAGCAGCCGGGGTTGTGTTGCCCAACGAGGGGAGCTCAGATGCCTGGTTTCCCCCGAGAGTGAGAGCCACGTATTGGAGTGGTGAGGAGGCTTCAGGAGGAGCCTCTCTCCTGCTCCCCTCTCCCTCCGGCTCCGCCTTCACTCTCTCCTTCATCCTCATTCCACCCCATGAGCCATGCCCTTGGTGACCGATGGCTGTGGGTGGACCTTCAAGCAGCCGGGGTGAAGAGCAGTGGCCGCAAAGCGCTCTCTTGCGTTAAGTTTATAGGATCGGGTCCAAAGTAAATTTCCTTTTTGCCTGTCTCTCTGCTCCGTGGCTTGCCGGCTTTCTCTGGGTCAATTCCCCTAAAAAACTAATGTTCCCACCCTCTGTTTCTTCAAAGTTGACTCTTAGACCCTTGAGCTTGGCGTCCATGCTTCTTTTTCAGCTGTTTTCCCAGGGCTAGGAAACAAGGTCCCTTTGGTTGGGGCAAAGTTCTGTGGAAATGTGGTTTGCATTTGCTTTTCCTGAGCTCGTGTTTACGCGAAGCTTGTGAAAGCCCCGGTGTGGGGTCACGCTGCTTGCTCTGGGCTGGAGGGGACGCCACTCTGGGCACACATGGGTTAACTCAAGGCCTTCTGCTGCTGCTTCAAGGAGAAAGTAGGGCCTGTGTAACCTGGATTCGTTTATCTTCTCTGATGTAGGCTGACACAGACAAGTCATTCCCTCTGTGTTTCAGTTCTCTGGTGCAAAGTACAGATACGAGTACTTCCCTGCAAGCTTTAGGGAGTAATATAACAAGCTCTCAAAGTCTGTAGTAATTGGAGCCAAATGAAAAGGCAGGTTTTCTCTTTTTTTTTTTTTAATTGGAAGTTTTAAAACCATGATAGTGGTCATTCTGCCTGTTTTTCAGTGGTTTTTCCCTTCACAGCTGTGTGGCATCCTTATAGCTTTGTTAATATCTAAATACAAATTTTGATGTCACCTGCTTGATAGCTGTTCCCCACCAGCTTCTCAGAGCAGTGACGTGATGAGCAGAGCATTAAGTTGCTCTTACGTTAACGTGTGTGTCTGCCCACGGTAAGTTCAGCTGTGAAACCCCAGCAGAGCAGGTCGGTCGGTGACGAACAGGCTCTCGTGCAGCGACAGGACAGTTTGCGCGTCGTACTCATGGAAGAGGTTTGTAATGACCTCGAGGAAAATCCAACTTCGCTTCTGGTAGTGAGACCGTGTCCTGAGCGCGTACATCTTACACCACGTGCATCTAAAATCAACCACATGGGAGCTGCTCAGCACACCTGAAATCAGGTGCAAGCGCACGCGTAGCTCAGTGTGAGAACACAGATCCTGTGCAATTTACCCCCAGCTTGGAGAAGACTCAGTGTCTTAAATGCTTTTTTTTTTTTTTCCCTAGACCAGCAGGGCTAAAAATCATCTCTCTGGGTTCTATACATAACCTGTTCCGGAGAAAGGAACCTTGCTGGAGGAGCTGGTTTTTAAGCAGCGCCTTGTAACTGGCCTGTCACTGTCACATCCCGAGGGCTGCCGGGTGCCAGAGCTATTTGTGGGGACGGGTCACAGCAGGCTGGGTCACTGGGAGAGCAGAGCAGCCCCTGCCTCTTGGCTGGCCACCTTCAGGCCCAGCTTGGAGGCTTGTCTTGGCGCCTGGCCACGTCCTGGCTTCTTTCTGATCTTAACCCTTTGCAGGCAGCTCGCGCCGAGCCAGCCACGGCCACACAGCTCCCCGCTTCTCAGGCTTCTCCTCTCCTTCAGTAGCCCTCAAGCATCTTTATCCTCGGTGCGTCTGTGCGCAGAAAAGGAACATCCAGCACACCTGCTTCACACGAGGGTGGGCTCTCTGCTGCCTGAGTGCACTGTGGGCTGAGCACCCAGGTACCGAGCCAGCCCTTCCCCGTGGGGTTTTTCAGCCCCCGCCGCATCTGACCTGCGCGGGTCGGTGATGCGCGGCCCGCAACCAGCAGATTGCGCAATAAGGCTGCTTGGGAGGTAAAGCAGGGTCTGATTTCTGACTTGTTGCTGCCTTCAGCAAGGCCTTTTCCTCTTGCTCGCTAAAGATCTTACTCTTTTCTTTTTTTTTTTCTTTTTTTTTCGTCCCTTGAGCAAAGCCAGGCTGGTTGGCTCTTGTGTTTGTGCACACTCTCATGCACCTGCTCTGGGGGCTGGATGTGAGCGTGATGCAGGTTCCAGGGCTCCTTCCCACCGCCCTACAGCTGCCAGTTTATCTGATCACTTCTTTTTATGTGTGTTTAAACAACCCTTTTATAACATAACCTGCGAGTGACCAAAAGATGTGTGTTGGTTCATTCAAAGGTGAAAAAAAAAAAAGCTGACTTTGCAGTGCAGGTTGGTGCCAAGCTGTTTTCAGATACTGCTTTGCTTTGGCCTCTGTTCAGCCAGGGGACTGTTTATTTGGATTTGGTGACGGTAAACTTAACTCCAAATCGTTGTGGTAATCCAGAACATGAAAAAAAACCTTTTTCGCTTTTGTATTTTGATGCCTCCAGAATTTCTTGTTTCCTCATTTTCAGAGCAAGTGAATTCTTCCTTTTTTTGGGTTTGCTTCCCTGGAAAAAGAGAGTGTGCTGTGCCACCTGTGACCCCTTGCAGAGGCATTTAGCAGCCTAGCAGAGCCTGGTGACACAGACAGGTCAAACCTTTCACAGACTGAAGCCACCACCAGGAAAACAGCAACAACCAGGAGGGATTTCTTCCAAGAGCGTGCCCTTCCTCTGGGCTAGATCGCTCACGCAGGCGCTGCCAGAGCAGCCCAAGCTGTCTTTTGAGGCACATAACCAGAGATTGCAGGCTGGAGTGAACCTTGGAGACTTCCCGGGGAGCTGGGTGGCTGCCTGCCGTTTTCTAGATTGGTAGGTGCGGATTTTTCCTGGAAATAATGCTCTTTCGCCCCAGCGGACTGTGAGTTCCTCTTGGGCCAGGCTGAGCAGACTCGATCTCGCAACGTCTCGTTGCATCAAAATCATTGGTGTGCTTTGCTAGAGACTGACTGATCATCCTCCGGTTGTTTGACCAGCCGGGACCCATTAGTGAAATGAATGAGTAGTTCTTCAAGCTGTTGACTTTTTACGCTGAACAAAAAATGAGGTTTTCTCGAGGAGTTTTTTGGAGCGGTTGTTTTGTTGCTCGCGGTTCTGAAAAGTGCCCTGAACCAAACTGGGAGGAACTTTCTTCTCCTGACATAAAGATATTGAATAAACTCAGAGCTACAAGCAAGAGATGAGGATCTTGAGGTGAACGGGGACCCTCTTTGTAGTTTATATTTAAAACTCCACCGTGATGCATTCCTTAATTAGAACTTCCACGCTGTAATTAGCAAGCGCTCCTTGTCATTCTTGTCTGACTTTTCACCAGTTTAGCCTAGCTTTGACATGACATTATAAATGATCAAATTAGTTTTTAGCCCAGTGAAAAATTTCAGCAGGATGGAGCTTGGGAAATGTTGCTTTTGCAACAAAATTCTCTGAATGTCTCCTCTGAACCGTGCTGCAGCAGAGCTCTTAATTTTTGTGTCTGTAAAGTAAGGATGATCGGATTTGCCCAGTGTTGGAGGTGGTGATCGTGAATTGATGTCTAAATTGCTTTGAGGTTGTAAAATACTGGTTTATCTTTTGATAAAATCTGGGAGAGGGGATGTGGTGTTAAGCAAAAAGCACATCACGCTGCAGTGGCACAGCACGACACGCAACAAGCTATTTACGTGAGGATTAGATTAGCTCTGAGCCTGCAGTGGTCCCAGCGTGGCAAGTGGCTAATCATGCCTCAAGAACAACCTGGCCTGCACATTCTTTGGCTGTCAAATCAAGAACAGTAGATTATGAGCTGCGTTTTCACTCTGAGGTTAAGAGCTAGACCTTGCAAAACCCTGTCCTTAAAAGAGTGGGAAACAGCGCGGTAAAATCCAGCATCTGGAAGCGAGCTATTTCCAACCGAAGGGAGAGCTGAAGCCCTTCTGTGGTGATGGCGATGGGACGTGAGAGCGCTGAGGCTCTCGTGGGCGCTTTGTCACTGGGAACCTCACAGATGGGATCAAACGTCTCCTGAAATTCTCAGCCCTTTGTCAGCTGTGAGAACAGTTTGTAGTTGGGCTTTTGGCCTGGAAGGGACGGGAGGAGGTCGGTATCCCGTGGGCCCAGGTTTTTGTCTGAAAAGGGTCCCTTTGGCAGAGGGGAGGGCATGGTTGCAGAGAGCAGAGGGTGGGCCGAGGTCTTAATCTCTTCCTTTGAAGGGTCTCTTCAGATCCACCTTGGAAAAAGTCCAGACTTTTCCAGACCTGCAGCTGTGGGGAGACATCGTAAGAGCAGAGATCAGCATCTTCTCCTCGTTGGATCTAGCACGTAGGACCGAGGTGGTGGCTGTCGGTGCAGTGCCATAAATGAGTCACTGGGTTGGGCCTGGCTGAGTCCGCACCCCTCCTGAGCTTACCTTTGAGTCGGCCAACGTAGAGTTAGTCCTGCTTTTTGAGAGCCTTCAGGTTTACCTGCTGACCTACCCGATAAGTCTTCTTGTGGTTGTCAGTGATGCCTTGGATCCTCTGAGGGATGGTCCAAAAGCGTTGTGGGTGTGAATGGACCAGCCAGGCTTGTCCAAGAAAGGACAGAGAAATGTCTTGTGAGTGGTCGATGTGCTCTCTGCTATTTGTCACGAGTGATGGTAGCAACAACCTGTAAGGACAAGAAGACCTGGAGGGACCGTGAAGGTCTGGGGGCGTCCCCCTTCCCCTGGCCCAGACTTTGCAGGGCAGACCTACCTGGTGACTGCTGGGGATTGTTTTTCAGCCTTGCAATCCTGAGTGCTGGGGAGCAAACCCGCTCAGTGGGGAGCCAGCGAGCCGCCTCAGCACCTGCAATTCTACTCGCAGGAGATTTTAACTCTTGGTTAGGGTCGGGAGCAGCCCTTGGCTCCATGTGTCATAGAACTGACTGGTACTTGCCCTCCATATGGTCTGTGAAGACACCAGGGCTGTTGCTGAGATCCTGCTCTCAGATCTATGTGGGCAAGTTTCCCTCAGTTTTATTGCTTCTCTACGAGGTGCAGGAGCAGGGCCAGGTCCTTCTCAGTCACCTCTTAGTTTCCAATCTGATTGTCCACACCCAGCATCTCTGGGGTTGTGCGCACACACCCCTCTGCAGTTCTGGGGAAGGCCAAAAAACTTGGGAGATCCTCCATGGGAATGGCTGAGAAGGGTGGGGGCGCTCATTTTAAATGGATTGTAAGTTGAAAATTATTTTTCTGCATAGTGGAAAGTACAGTCATAAACGCCTTCTAGCATTAATCATAGGCATGTTTTAGGGAGAGCTGTTATCTCTTGGTCTGGGCTGGAATTCCCCAGCCCTGGCTGTGCTACGAGCAATCCTGACGAAGGGGAGAAGGGAGCTTTTGTTTGGAGAGCTAATAAAGTGTAAAAGTGAATATTAGGTGGGTATCCTTGATGGAGGAGCTGAGGGTCTGCTCAGGGAGGGGAATCAAAAGAGAGAAGCAGCATCCTGGGTAAAACTCTTGCTCTGGTCCCCCTCCTCGGGCAGGGCAGTCACTCCTCGCCACCCGTACTTGTCATGCCAGGCACACACGTGCTGCTGCACAGGCTAACACCCTCAACAATCAGTCTAAAAGATTAATTACCAAAAAAAAGAAACAAAACCCAACCCGACTTGCAGCATTTGAAATGCAGCTCGACTGTGCTCCGCTCGGGTTATTCACGGGGAAAAGAAATAACCTCGTGAATCGAGCGATTGAGAATGCAAATGTTCCAGCCTGGCTCAAAAGAGGAATCGAGCTCTTTACCGGCAGGCTGATTAGCATCCCCTTATGTGGGGTGCTGCCCTGAGCCCAGAGAGAAAATTTTGGGACAAGTGCGCTCTGGGATGAGGTTTCCGAGTTTTGCCCAGAGAGAAATGACAGTATTGCTGCCTCCCTGCGTGATGAGAGACTGTGAGATAAGTTTTCTTGTTCTCTTCACGGCGACTGCCCTTCCTCTGGTGAGATCCTTCAGCCTTTTGTTTCTTGTCACCAACCAGCTGTTTTCTGAGAGTCGAGGTTTTTTGTTGTCGTAAAACTGAAGCTTTCTACGGCAGCGGAACAAAGATTTTCTTTTTTTTTCCCCCCTCTTGTGAGCAGGGAGGGAAAGTACGTTGGAGCAGTTTCTCATGGGAGTGGGGCTTCTGCTTGCAATGAGGATTTGACACTTAGTTTTGCCTTTTCACCCCTTTCCCTGAAAGCAGTGTAGACACATCTTCCAGAAAGACTGGGAATTGCATCCGCAGCCCTTTCAGCTCATGTCCCGGCAGCAGGGTGGGAAACGCAGCCTTTGGGAGTCGACTGGAAATATTCAGACAGAACAAACCGAAACGAATCCCATCTCCTCCTTGTCGTTACTGCCCAGCAAACCTAAACCTTCTACAACATTCCTCGTTGCCTCTTGCAGACATCAGAGGGGAAAAATAAAACAAAAGCTTTCCTATTAAGCGCTGTTCATCGATTAATACCCACGTGTGTGAGCATGAAACCACGACGGCACTAACAGGCAGGCTGTGCCTGGGCTTTTTTTTCCCCCACTGAAAAGCATCCTTGTTTCTTAACTTTATTTTTGAGGCAGGCCTTCACTGTCTCTTTTCTCTCCCCTTTCCCACCAGCTCCGTTTCCCAAGCTCGGGAGACATGAGCTGTTTTGACACGTGCTGGCGCCGGCTGGGACGGGTGGGCCCGTTGTGAGGACAGATCTCTGGCCATTCCAGGCGAGGTGTGTCCTGAGCCTCAGCTTCGTCCTGGCCCACCCTGACACCCTTGGGTGGGTTTGCTGCCACTTGCATGAGTTAAAAAATCTCCCTGTTGGCTGAAGGCCGTCGCTGCCACAAAATTAGAGCCGCGTCCTTTTGGTGTGACGGCTGCTCCCGTCACTTCTGTTAATGTTGACGAGGAGAGAGGCAGGATATAGGCATCAAGTAATGCTTTCACATAAAAACTGAATTGTTTGAAGATGTAAATATCCTCGATGTTCGCTTGTAGGTCAGTTCAGCCGATTGAGATGACAACAGCTCCTTCTGGGATTTAAAATTAGGGGTTCCCAATGCTGGGTCTTTTCTCCCCGTTTCATCTTCAAGTCAATGCATGGGTTGAACAAAAACAGCAACAGGACATCTTGGCGAAATCTCATTTTCCCCAGTATCTTCTGCATATCGGAGACTGGGCGAACTTTGCCCAGGACAGAGTGTTTCTTAATCAGCGCAGAGGTAAAGGGGAGGGAAGGCATTTCAGAGATGTCTTAGCAGGGTTCGTGGTGCTAACCATGCGAGAGTTTCTCTTTTCAATCTCAGTGTTTCGTGTGAAAGATAATGAGTTTATCATCAAGTCTGTCTCCTTCCCATTTCGTTTTTCCTCTTATTAAGCACGTTCTTCTTGTTTCTTCCCAAGAATGCCAGGACTGGTGGGCAGCAGGTTGCAGACAGAACACTTCTACACTTCCTGCAAACTGCACAGTCTGTTCTGCTGTGAAAAGCCTTCAGATAGCGACAGACTTCGGAGAACTATCGGAAAAGCTCCAGAGGTCCCAGCCTTTTCTAATCAAGGTAAGGCAGGGTCATTAGTCCGAACTCTTAAACAGCCAAAGACACCTGCCCAGTATTTTCAACCACAAACTCAAACTGCTGATTGAGGTAGAAAATATGTCCAAGAAGACATTTAGCCCCAGTTCAAATTGTCAGGGAGCGAGGAGCTCACGGTGTCCTTTGCAAGTTGTTCCTCTGACTAATTGTCCTTGTGGTTGGAAGCTTAGCAGTCAGGCTGGTTGTTACTTTTGGATGTTCCTTGGCAGGATGGAAACAGGAGAGGGCACGACCCCCAGGGGTGCAGCTTTTATCTTTGTTTTGTGTCGTTGAAGACAGGGCAGCGTCTCTCCTATGAAGAACTGAAGCATTTCCAGTCCCAGGATCCAGACCTGGCGGAGGTTATCGTAGAGGAAAATTTGGCTGAATTGTGGAGCTGCCCCTTTTTCTTTCCCTGGTGAGTCAAAGACAAAACAGCTGAGAGCTGTGCACACCCCTCCTGTGGGGCACCCAGGCTTTACGCTGATGTGAAACAGGAGCTTGTGAGCTGCGCTTGAACTGGCAGGAAGGGGAACAGGAGTGGGTTACAGGCTTCTGCTGGCACTGATGGGATGCAAGGAGCTGACTTCTTCACTGAAAATGGAGTATCGTGGCTGGGGCTTCATGTATCACTCCCCGTACACGACAAAAATATCCCAGGGACTGCTCAGTCCTGTTCTTCAGGCCGTGTGTTAACGTGGGCTGTGGGCTGATCTCCTGAGAGAACCGGTTTATGTTACTAATCACCTCTGTCTGCTTGGTGGAAATTGTCCCCCGTTAGTGTTGACTGAGAAGAGGTGCCGTGACTTTTGCAAAGCACTGAGAAGGAACGTAAGGCTTAGGGCATCCTGCAGTTGTGTGTTTGGTCTCGTGCAGGAAGAAGCACCAGGCCCTGTCAATGAAAAGCTTTTCACTAAAGCCTTTAGTGTGGCCTCAAGATGTGAACGATTCAGAGCTCTCTAAGGTTGCAGAGCAGAGTAGCACGTTAACAAACTCTTTGCATGCGGAGAAGGGTGAGGAGTAAGGTGGGAAGGTGCCACCTGGTGTGGAACAGGCTCCGGGGCGGTTTCATACGAGCCAAGGAGCAGCGTCCGAGCGGATTTGGAGAAGCAGGTGGTGGAATCTCCGCTTGGCTTGATGCTTGGATGGGATCTTCTCGCTGCGTTTCTCGACTGCAGCACTGGTAGAGGGATGGTGGGAATACACAAGTGTTAATCATGTCAAGCTGCTAGACACGTGTAAAAATAACAAGCCCCACCCTGCCTTTTCCAGTCACATTCCCTGGCCGAGAGAATGGCCTTGGATTCCCCTGCCTTGCCATGTGGTTTCAGTTATGGTTGTGGACAATGGCACCTCTCGATGTCTTTTGTAATTAATGGATCCAGTTGATGTCTCATATTATTTTAAGGGAAGAGGAGAGGGAAATCGAGGCATCTGTGGTCACCTGTTTGATCTTTGTTTATGTGCTCCTGCTGCAAATACTGAGAGGAAGACGTGAAGGAGCACAGGTTTAGAAGCTGAGAGGTCAAACTTTGCTCCTAGAGGCTAGTGGATCAGCAGGCTGTTTATCAAGTACTCATATTTATGAAGAATGTTCATCTTTGATATAGCCTGTTAATTACAGATATTATTGTTTCATGATATTTCTTTTAATATGGGTTGTTTTGTTTAGGAACAAATCTGTGAATAAAACACGGATTCTGCAGGAATTTTTCCCCACCTCCTCTTTGCTGTCCCTCCCCAAGACCGTGTCCCTGGAGAGCTGCTTCCTCATCCACCATCCAGATTTGGGGAATAAGGTGAGAAATTCATCCCAGAGATGTTAATCTCTACCTCTGTGTGTCGTCCCCTGGAACCTCCAAGTCTTTGGGGGGTTTGCAGGCCATTGTCAGCTGATACAACCCCAACACAAAGGGTTTAGGGCTGCCTTGGCTCTGTCCGTCCCTGTGTAAGGTGTCACCTGAGCTCGCTGTGTCCCCAGCAGCCGTGCCTGGGTTTCTGCAGGTGGTACCTTGGTTTCCTCTCCTTTGGCCGTTAAAGATGCCCTTGTGGGGTCCCAGTTCCATTCCCATTTATGTCCTGGCCATGGTGGTTAAATGGATGGGACTTTTTGTGCGTAGTTGGGCAGAATTCATTACGGAGTTGCGTTCCAGGAGCTGTTCCTGGCACTAAGCCTCACCCGTTTTGAGACACCTGCCGTGGACACATTCACATTTGTTGTAGCCTGATCCCCTCCTCCTTTTTCTTGTGGGCTTTGTGGGTGTGAGGGCCTGCGTTGCCTTGGGCAGAAGTGGGGAGAAGGAACCTTGAACCCAGCTACGATCTCCTGGTAACCAGGGGGAGCAGCAAACCTGTGCTTTGCCCCATCTCACCTTGCTGCAGGGCATGACTTACCCCGTCCTTGGTCAGACAGGCACAAGAAAAGCTGACGAGGCGTTTGAAATAGTTCTCCTCTCCTCCTAGAGCTACGGTTTGCGCAGCCTCTTCGCTGTTGGAAGCGGACAGCTCACCCTGACTGTTGTCCCTCTGGACAAGTGCCGAGGACACTGCGAGGCGTTCAAGGTGGAGCTGGAAGCTGGAGATCTGGGTGAGTATTGGGGCTGTAGCGGGGTCAGGGAGATCCTTGGAGTCAGGAGACTCCTTCCACCCGAGTCTTTTCTGTCTGACACCTGAGGCGATGATGTTACCACCTCCAAACCGGTGTGTGTCCGCTTGTTGAGCTACAGAGGAGGGATCTGGATTGGGAGTTTGTGGCTTGGAACGCAAACCTAACGGGATACCGTGAGGTGCTCAGTGTGAAAACCGCGTGGTGTGGGCTGCAGAACACACAACACTCTGCTGGGTGTTGAAAACGTCGAGGGTGGTGTCCTTTCAGAATGTTTCTGCACACCCTCATCATTTCACAGGAGATGTTGAGCGGTCATTAAACACGGATTCGTTTCATGTGGCCTCTGTTGCATCTTCCCCAGGTTTCGCCAGCGCGGATCACTGGGTGATGAGCTTCACGGCCAGAGGGACGGAGCCGGTGGTTGTTTGTGATGGAGCCGCTAGCTAAGGATGAAGGGGTGGGAAAACAGAGCTGTTTCCAGGACAAGAAGACTTTTCAGCTTTGAAGCCAAGGCAACGTCTTGAAGAGATAGAGCTGGGGCAACTGGGGCAGGCAGCTTTGCCACCCTGCATGTTTACAGTGTTTAAAAATGACTGTTTTCCTGACCCTTGAGGTAGTTCTTTGCCTTTCCTCAAATGTATTTTGAGAGAAGCTCAAGCTATTTATGACCTTCCCTGTCCCCTCAGGTAAGCCCAGGGTTTGCAGCAAAAAGGATTTTTTTTCTCCAGGAACGGCAGAGGGATTTCTCAGGATGAGATTCACCTTGTGTCCTTTGTAGATGGTGGCACTTCTGAAACTTTGGGGGGGTTTGGGAGCGGAAGAGGGTGTGTGTGTGACATTTCTGGGTACATTCCTCCTGAGGAGGAGGCTTTGAGCCTGTCTTGTCAGGCCAGCTCTATAAAGGGAATGAATTGGTGACGTGTCCCAACTCAACGCCCTCTCTCCATCACGGCCGTAGCCGTGCTCCCAGGCTGAGATGAGCCTTCCAGCCTGGGGCAGAGACCCTCCCCTCCTGCATCATTCTCGTACCGAAAGAATCTCTTCAGGCCTCTTCTTTGTGTCTTGTGATCGCTATTCTGCGGGTCTCAATCAGGAGGTTGAGCGAGTCAAATAATAACTGTGTTTTTTTTTTTCTCCACCTGCTTTCCTGCAAAATTACTGATGCGAGTTCTAGTGGCGATGGTGCTGGGAGTGCAGCAGGTCTGGAGGGAGACAGGGCTGGGGACAGAGCAGCTCCGTATGAGTTTCATCTTTTTGATTGTGCATTTAAGACACCAAGGGTTGCGTGACCGTTCTTGCGTATTCCTTTCTTGGAGAGGTGTCACCTCTATTCCCAGCCCTACTGGAGCACCTGAAAACTTCCTCATCCCGTTTTTCACATCGACTCCTTCCAGACCTGCAACTCTGTCTTCAGCGCAAACGTTGGTTTTTTCCTGAGTCTTTTCCAAGCTGCCTTCACATGCTTCCTGTTGCTCGAGTGCTGCTTTATCCCGTGCCCCGAGAGAGGCTCGGTTTCGGTGTTTGTAGGCTGCGGATGCTGCGCTCCCGTCCAAGGGCGATCCTTTGGGTCCGATCCTGCTGTTGCAGATCACTTACAGATGTGTCAGGCTGAACTCAGCAGGCCAGGGCTGGGGTTTAGGACATACTCTCACACTTGTTAATATGGAATTGGGAGGGGTTTTGTTTGAAAGCAAGTTAACTGCGTTCTCACGAGCGAGAACCTTTTCCTCTGTGAGTATTTTAGGTGCGCGTCAAATGGCAGATTGGAAGAATGTCTGTCCAGCCTTTGTTTTTTGGGCAAGACCAGGGAAATGGGAGCAAACACTGTCTTAGGGTCTGACAAAAGCTGCCAAGTGGGATGCCCACGTCTGGCTCCTGGACAAGGATAAGACAGAGAACAGTTCCTGCTCCAAAGAATTTAGTCTGAGGCCTTGACACAGCAGACATTTCTATGCATAACCCTTCTTTTTCTCCTCTAAACAAATAAGAACAACCCCAGCAACCACGTTAGTCGGTGTGTGCAGCCCTGAGCACAACCAAAACGCACCAGGTCTGGTGGAACCAATGCGGGAGAGCCTGACTTGCTCAGGACAGCAAGGGACTAATTTAATTTGCAGTGAAATATTGAAGGGAATTGGATTCCCGAGGCTTCTGTTAGTATTGTTAATGCTTGGGGTGTGTTTTACAATTGTCACACTACATGCAGTCTTGTATGTGCCAAGACACACACGCACACACCCCCACCACCCCTCTCCCTCCTCTTAGAGGCCGAGTCTTAGTTCATGGAAATTTGGGAGTTTGGTGATGGCAGAATTAGGGCCTCGTTAGCGACTGTTGCTATTTACGCTCTGGCAGCTCCTCAAGTCAGATTCGAAGGCTGACAAGGTTACTTCACCTCTTGCTGGTTTTGTACCTGATCCCTTCCTTTTGGTGAGAGGCGCAAGGAGGGGAGAACCTGCTGGAGCCATTAG
>NW_009719966.1:5529-9401 GCF_000703405.1 Apaloderma vittatum | reverse complement strand
TCCTCGAGTGCAACTCGTAAAAGAGACAATCCTCGAGTGTCGGTGAAACTCCCGTGTTTCGTGCGTTGCCCCCAAGCCGTTGTGGCTGACTGGCTCCTTTGGGAAGAAGCAGAGAAACGGATCTACATAGAGCTGCTGTTCAGACTGGGGGGGTGGGGAAAGGAGGAGGCTCTGGGGCAGGTTTGTGCCTGTTTCGCAGAAGCGCTCTCACGTATCGCTTCTCCCCTCCTCAAAGGTTTGCAGCTGGTTGGATGGAAGATGGTGAGTCTGGCCTGTTTGCAGATCAGCTTTCCAAGTGCACTTTATGGTCTCTACATAAGTTTCCAGCTCGGTGTCTAGGCGATACATCGCATATGTCCCAGCCTCGCTCCCTGTGGAGTTTACATCATTTGTTTTTAAACTTCCAGTATATTTTCTCTTCCTCTTCCAAAAGCTGTAAGGAATTAGCTGCTAAACTGAAACAGGAGGGCAGTTCTCTTGTTAATAAAGAGCTGATTTTGGCCGCAGCCTGTAGCACAGCTTCTCGAGCAGCTCCTGTCTTTGGCTGCCAGAGAAGTAGTGCGAACGCCTTCCACAATCGGGATGGAAAACCCAGAGGTGAAGCCGAAGAGGCAAAACTGGGATGGCCAAAAGGAGGTGTTGACACCTTGGCCCAGTGGCTGCAGGCGAGCCCTGGTCACCTTCCTCATCCAGGGCTCCAGCTTGGCAGAGGCTGCAGGAGGCCGTGACTTCCCGAGAGAGCCTGGCAGCTCCTGGTGACCTGAGCCTGAGTTGAGGGGAATGAGGCGACTTCTTCAGCTCCTGAGGCAGTCGGATGAGTTGTGGAGGCTGCGTGTCCCAGCGTGGTCTCCCTCCCCTTGTAGCTTCTCTTTGGCCCTTGTGTGTATCCAGGCTGGGTCGGACGATCCCTGTCCCCGAGCCTGGCCAGCTCAGAGGGATTCCCGGTCAGTGTGTGCATCTCAGCTTTTTTAAAATGTATTTGTGTGCTTCAGAGCTCTTTGCCTGTGAGTGGGGAGAGGGGCTCTTACTTGCCTGACGGCCCGGAGGCTGTGAAGCTGAAATCACCCCAGTGAGGCGCAGAACTCGGTGCTGCCCGAGAGCCCAGTGGGCAGAGACGCGGAGGGGTCATTTCTCTCCTTGTCAGGCTAAGAGAGATGGGCAGGAGGGTCAGAGGTTAAAGCTGATTTTCCAAAAGCAGGGGTCATCGACCGTTGCTCTTGGTCAGTCCTGAACTCAGGGTGACCGAGGAGAAAAGAGTACTATTATTTAGTTCAGTACCAGGAAATCAGCATCCCCTGCAGGAGCCAAGCTGCCAGTTTCTATTGATTCTTTTTTTTTGGTCTTTGTTTTCTTTTTCTTTCCCGCTGGCGCTGCGCACACAAATCCCCCCAAAGCAGCTGTACAGCTCCCAGCCTCAAACTCCCTTTGCAACAACCCCGGGGAGCTTTCAAAGGTCGCATTTCCCGGGACTCTGACAGCTTTTAGCTTCTCCAGCGAGTCCTCTTGCTGTAACAGTCTGCAGAGAAGCTGGTTTTACTGGGCTGGAGCAAAGCAAGGAGCTTCTCTCGTGGCTGCCCTCCCCGGCTTTCTCACAGCAAGTCCTGCTCGGGGAGCAGGAGAGCGTCTCATTACTAGAGGTGTAAGTTCTGCAAACTCCAGCAGCTCAGAAAAATGATCCTCCTGCCCTAAAACCCTCAGGTTTACATCAGGAGGAGGGAATCCAACTTCACATTTAGCCCCGTGGCCCCCCAAGAGAATCCGACGCCTTTTTGGGGGGTGAGGGTGAGGCTGTTTCGGTGGGTGCACAAAGAGGTTTTGCTTCTCGCGAACCAAACTTAACAGTTTTCCGTGTAGAACCGTGTGTTCTCCTCTTGGGAAACTCCTTGTAAAGGATAGATTTACTGTCCTGCTGAGTCAAACAAGGGAGATGCTGGACTTCCCCTTTGCTTTGGAGATTCAATCAAGTGACAGGTGATTTATTTTTAGCGTTTTCTCTTTGTCTACAGAGAGGGGAGGCCAGTTAAAAAGGCTCAGGGGTGCTGGGAAGCAACGCTATATATGCATAAAGACTGTTTCAGTGCTGAACACTATAAATTCAGTGGTGGATAAAAAAGAAAAAAAGAATGTAAATATGCACTTAATGCAGAATTTTATGGGTGATCCTAATTTAATATATTGCAAACTTTGTAAATACTTGGGGAAAGCCTGTAAAGTGTGTAAATAAATGAGATTTGTATGTAAGAAGAAGAATAAAAAAAGTTTTTACTTTTTGCAGTTAAATAGAAGTGTTAATGCGCCTTTTCCCCTTTCCTGCCGTCTTTTAGTGTTGCAGGCCAGCCATCGAGGGGCTATTTAACCCCTTTTAGGGCACTTTTTCTAAGCGAATGTGTCATTTTAAGTGAGAAGTCCGATTGCTTTTTGTTTGGAAACCATCAAAAGAAAAATTTTGGTGAAAGGTTTTGTTGGTTTTAGCCTGGTTCCTTAAACACAGTTGACGCAACACCTCTGCCTGTTCCTTCTTCCCAGTAGCAATCTCCATCCTTCCTTCCCGATTCACCTTATTTCAGCCAAACCTTGAGCGGCAGAAGACAAGAAGCTCCTTTGGAGCTCGTGAAAGTCGAGGAGAGAAAGATCCAGGGGCTCCAAGACAGCGCTTTAGCCTCGTTACGCACCAGAGAGGCCGCACTGAAGATCCTCAGGACGTGAGTCGGTAGAAAACCAGGCTTGGTTCTCTCAGCTGGGCAGGGATGTGTGTTTCTGAAGCCCACCGGCCCGCGGGGAGGCTGTCGGCTCCCGGGGGGCGCGGGGGACGGCCAGGCTGTGCCTCGAGCGAGCAGCGGGAGAGCTGCATTCCTCCCGCGCTTACCTCATGCCGGCTGGACACGCGCTCCTCAGCTCCAGGGTGGGGCTTGGACCTCACGCTGTTGCTCTCGGTGCTTCAGATGTTGGCTCCAGAAAGAGCCGTCGGGACAGGTCGGGGAGTTGAGAAGCGGCCCCTTTGCCAGCAGCTGCCGCTGACCTCGCCGGACACCTCGGCCGTTACTCCAGTTCCCATGTGCTCTGGTTGTGACTCCTCCAGGGTTGTTTTCTCTTTTCTGGTTGTGACTCCTCCAGCGTTGTTTTCTCTTCCCCACGAGCACTGTGTGTCCTGGTTTTCTTAACCCTTGCGTCTCTGCGCCATCCCCTGCGAGGCCAATGGGGATGTTGGAGTGCCGGGGGGTCCTTCCTCTCTGCGTCGCGTTTGCAGAGACCAGGACGTGCATTGAGGTCTTGCTCCTCCTAATCCAGTTCACAGCGATGTGGCCACTGGGAGTTGGAGCCCATGTTGATCCTTTCTAGTTGTTTCCCCAGGTCTCTGGAGATGTAGCAGCAGAGATTTTGAGGTGCCTCGTGGTGGAGGTGGATTTACCTTCACCAAGAGTCCAATCCTGCCCTTTGCCGTAGCGATAAGTGGGAACCTCTGGTTTGACCAGAGGAGTTGAAGACAGCCCGTTGAGATGTCAGCCTCAGACCCTGCTTGCAGAAATTTTTGGACTATTGAGGGTGCGGTAAACCCTGGACCTAGTGAAGGAGAAGGTAATACGCAGAGGTGAGGGATTAGGGGGGCAGTAGGGGAGCTATTGTGGCGGGAGAGGTGGTCAGCGAGGTCTGAAGCAAAAGGAAAAATGCCAAAGGATTGCCTGGGGAGCCGGGAGGGGAGAGAGGGAGGCAGAGCCGACAGTGTGTGATTAACTTGGCTCCGCTGGCCAGAGCTGCCCACCCGCTGATCCTTTCGAACAGGCTGTGATCCCCGAAGGCAGCTCCTGGAGCAGAGCCGGGGCGGTTGCACAATCGCAGATGGGGAGGGAGAGGCCGCAGGCGGGCTCCAGGGT
>NW_009719966.1:3041-4871 GCF_000703405.1 Apaloderma vittatum | reverse complement strand
AGGCCGACATGTGAGCTGGGTGTGTACCGCGGGGCTCCGAAACTCGCCTCTAATAAAGAAATACGTTTCCTCCCCAATCTTCAAGCTGTTGGGTGTTCCTCGCTTTTGGGAGGTGCTTTAAATCTGGCTGCCAGAGCCGTGGGCTGCGAAGAGCAGAAGCTGGCTGCGCGATGCTGAGCTCAGGTCTTCCCCCTGTTCTCCTGTTGCTCGCAGCGCTGGAGCCGAGCTGGTCCCTCAGTGATGAAGAAAAGAAGATCATCTTGGACGGGCATAATAAGTACCGCTCCCAGGTGTCTCCTCCCGCTACGGATATGCTGAAGATGGTAAGTGACTTTTCTTGCAGGGGAGGTTTATGTGGTGCAAGAATTGATGTTAATGCTAAGAGGGTTTTTTCTTCAGGGGAGGGACAGCAATTCTCGAGTACGGCTACAACTCGGTACAACAGAGGGGTTCCTTTAATTGCCTCTGAGATGAGTTTCCTTTTACCGATGGAGTTGTTCTGGAAAATCCTGAGCGTGATCCGAATGCCCCGATGCCCTTTGTGAGAGCAATGCAGCTCTCTGGAGCCCCCCGCGCTGGGGAGGAAAGGCTGGCGAGACCTTGCCACAAGCAGGTGTCCTGGGCTGGAGGGAGAATCCCTCCGTGCAGAGCGTCACCTGGTGCTTTCTGTTTGCCTTTGCAGGTGAACGGGCTTTTATCTGCAGGAGGGAATGTCAACTTTAAGCACGACAACCTGTTTTCTTGGTAGTTTGAGCTTTTCTACTCCTCACCAAGACTGCTATGTGGCTGTCTTGGAGTGAGGAGGTTTCGCTTGGGGAAACTGAGTCAGGTGCCCTCCGTTGCGTGTGGCTGCAAGGGGAGCAAAACCAAGCTCTCAAGCTGGTGATGCTTTTTTGTCTTAATTTGGCTCGTCCGTTTTATCTCGCACCACACGCGAAGTTTCTCAACACGCACGGAGGGGGAGGACAGCGGGTTGTCGTGGACGGTCGGAGTGCTTTGCTCATTTGGTCACAGTGTGCTCGGAGGAGACCTCTCTAGCCCCAGAGTTGCCCAGGCTGAGTGAAACCTTTGTCGGCTCATAAATGGGAGCTTAGAGAGCAAACGAAGCAAAAAGCTGTGCTCGGGTATAGGTCTGACTGGTGACTTCAGGCTCAAAGGGGGACAGAGCCAGAACCCTGAGCACCACGATCCCATGGTGCCACCAAAAGCAAGGCAGAGAAAACTCAGAGAATAAGGGATTTGGAGCCAAAGACAGAGAAAGCCCGAGGGAAATGATGTCTCAGGGTCCTTAAGTCAGCAACAATTTTGAACCAGCGACTGCTGCTCCCGGCTGAAGCTTTGATTGGGGATTGTGTGCTCTGAGATGCTCCCCTCCGCGGGGTTGCTTTATTTCTGCTAAAACACACAGGACCCACTTGGCAGTCCAGAGCCAAAGGCTTTTTTTTATTTTTTGAGTGTAGCAAATGTTTAGCTTACAGCAGCCCTGACAATTTCTTGGTCGAGGTTTTCCATGCGAGCGCCGTCGGGACGTTTCCTGGAGCTGCCTTTGCCTCCGAGCTCACCTGCTGCCGCTGCGTCGCGCCCGGCTGAGGTCACCCCACTCTTCTGTTTGGGACACGGTTGCCATGGAAATAGTTGGGCGATGCGGGGAGGGGGGAGATACATGACCTAAAGCCCCTTTTTCTTTTCAAATGAGGCGAATCCTGCAGGTGCAAGGCCCCTGTTTATGGAGCCCAGCTCCGTGCCAGAGGGAGAGGATGGGTTTCCAACCATCGCTCTCAGCCTGGCTTGGGGCCATGGCAGGAGGTAGACTCTGTGCCCCAACACAGA
>NW_009719966.1:1027-2958 GCF_000703405.1 Apaloderma vittatum | reverse complement strand
AGACGCAAATCCGCCGTCTCCCTCCAACGGCGCAAGGACGGTCCAAGCAGCTGCGGCATAACGTTCCTCATCGCCTCCCTGCTAGAAACCTCTCCTCCTCCTCCTGCATGTCCAAGTGGCCGATGGGGCCGTGGGGCTCAGCTGGTAGCGGGGCCACTGCTGCTCTGGAGGGGCTCTGGGCAGGCAGCCGCCCGCCCACATCTCGTGTCCAAGCGAGCAGAAGATGTTTCCCAGGAGCGCGTGATCCCAGGCTCCGTGCAGCTGCCCGGGGAGATGTGTCCTGCTCTCCTCCCAGCCCCACCAAAAAGGGATGTCCCTAGGCCCCCTCCTGCCCGACTCCGGGTGTTTCCTCCCTTCCTTCATCCCACTTCGTGGTTTCTCCACACCGAGTTGAGGACCCTCCATGGTGATGATGGAGATGTGAGGTTGTGAGAGTTGTGCTGAGGCAATGGCCTTCCCGTTTGACCCAAGAGCCAAGGTTTGGTTTGTGCTGGGGCTGCATGTGGAGCTCCCCTCTCCCGAGGACTGTGTTGGGTAAGGGGTTGAATTTTACTCATTAGCGGGGAAATTGTGGCCGGAGAGCCCAGGGATCCTTGGGACGTGTCCTTATTCGTGTTGGAGAGCCCAGTGTCCCTCTCTGTATGCTGACACCAAGCTCCTTGCAGAGCTGGGACACGGAGCTGGAGGCCTTTGCTCAAGCCTACGCAGAGAAGTGCATCTGGGACCACAACAAGGAGAGGGGCCGACGGGGGGAAAATCTCTTTGCTATGGCCCCAACCCTGGACCTGGAATTCGCCGTGGAAGACTGGAACGCAGAGGAGAAATACTACAACTTGACAACCTCCACGTGTGTCGCAGGGCAGATGTGTGGCCACTACACCCAGGTACCGGGCTGCTGGGGTGGAGGGATGGGGCTGTTGGGAGAGGAGCTGTTACCGGAGCCCCAGCTCCTCCCCCAGTCTTTGCCCAAGGGACGGGGAACCAGGTAGGAATCACAATGACACACGGGGACCTTGGTGTAGAGCCAGGCGTGACCAACCTTTTAGAGAGGACTTTTTTTTTTAAACAAGCTCTGCAGCCCTGTTTGGCTTCTCAGCAGAGCCGGGTGCCAGGTTGTCCTAGGCCGAGATGCAACGTCCGAGTGTTTTCTCGTAGCTTGGGTGGGAGTGCGGAGGAGCGGAGGTGGTGATGGTAAATATGAGGATGGATGGAGGGACGGGTGGTTGGTTGGTTTGGTTGGTTCCAGGACCAAAGTGGAGATGGTGATGCTCTACTTGGATGGACTGTGTGGGAGGAAAGCTGTGGCTCTTGGACACGTGGGCTGCAGCCCTAGGTTGGAAGGTGGCCCAGGCAGGCAGGATCCTGAATTCTAAAGCAACATGAGGATGTGGGATCTGGGGGTGAAGGAGGACATTGGTGTGGTTGACAGAGCAGCCTTCAAGGCCAGGGGACAGGTTGCCAACAGGGCATCTGCCTTCCCGCAGTCCCCTCACCTTCACCCCTGGTTTTGCCTTAGGTGGTCTGGGCGAGCACGCATCAGATCGGCTGCGGGGCGAAGTTCTGTGAGAAGATCGACGGGCTCGAAACAGAGGACATGTACCTGCTGGTTTGCAACTATTACCCGCCGTAAGTCCCGTGCCTCGCGTGGCTTCGTGCATCGCAACGGGATTTCTGTGCTAGAAACGTCCTTCCTTCGGTCCCGACAGCGGAGCAGGCTTTGACCTTGTTCAGAAAGAACAGGTTCTAAGAAAGGCCTTTGTTATCTTGGGTTGGTCACAAAGGAAGGAAGGGTTGTCTGGTGATCCCTGCTTGTGATTGCGACCGCTGAGGTCTGGTTCAGCTCCTGGCACAGACCCAGGGAGAGACCTCTCCCCCGAGAGCTGCCCAAGGCCGGCGTCGTGGCGGCTGCGGGGCCACACGCCCCGCCCCCC